>NC_088901.1:6900708-7157506 GCF_037157495.1 Lathamus discolor
GCCTGGAGAAGAGAAGGCTGCGTGGGGACCTAATAGCAGCTTTCCACTATCTGAAGGGGGCCTACAAGGATGCTGGAGAGGGACTATTCACTAGGGACTGTAGTGATAGGACAAGGGGTAATGGGTTAAAACTTAGACAGGGGAAGTTTAGATTGGATATAAGGAGGAAATTCTTTCCTGTTAGGGTGGTGAGGCACTAGAATCGGTTGCCCAGGCAGTTTGTGAATGCTCCATCCCTGGCAGTGTTCAAGGCCAGGTTGGATGAAGCCTTGGGTGGGATGGTTTAGTGTGAGGTGTCCCTGCCCATGGCAGGGGGGTTGGAAATAGATGATCTTCAGGTCCTTTCCACCCTAACTATTCTATGATTCTATGATACTATGACTCTATGATACAATGAAATGCTAAGTTCTGCATTAAAAAAAATAAGTTCTACATTGAAACAATAAGTTCTACTTTGAAACAATAAGTTCTGCATTGAAACGCAAAAGTTCTCAACTGCAACACTCAGTTCTCAAATGAAACGCTAAGTTCCCCATTGAAACACTAAGTTCTGCTTTGAAACAGTAAGTTCTCCTTTGAAATGCTAACTTCTGCATTGAAATGCGAAACTCTGCTTTGAAAGACATAGCTCTGCATTTTAACTCTAAAGTTCTCAACTGCAATACTCAGTTCTCCAATGAAACGCTAAGTTCTCCATTGAAAGGCTAAGTTCTGCATTAAAACACTAAGTTCTGCATTGAAATGAAAAGTTCTGCATTGAAACGCTAAGTTCTACATTGAAACGCTAAGTTCTGCATTGCAACTCTGACTTCTGTGTTCAAACGCTAAGTTCTGCATTGAAACGCTAAGTTTGGCAATGAAGCACTAATTTCTGCTTTGAAACGCAAAGTTCTCCTTTGAAATGATAATTTCTGCGTTGAAACACTAATGTTCTGCTTTGAAACACTAATGTTCTGCTTTGAAACACTAAGATCTGCATTGAAAGGCTAAGTTCTGCATTGAAACTCAAAGTTGTGCATTGATACACGAAGTTTTCATTTGAAATGCTACAGTTCTGCACTGAACCGCTAAGTTCTCCATTGAAACTCTATGTTCTCCAATGAAACATTAAGTCCTGCTTTGAAACGTTAACTTTTGCATTGAAACGCTACGTTCTGCTTTGAAACACTAAGTTCTGCATTGAAACGCTAACTTCTGCATTGAAACTATAAGTTCTGCATTGAAATGCTAACTTCTGCATTGAAAAGCTCAGTTCTGCATTGAAACGCAAAGTTCTCACCTGAAAAATATGTTCTGCACTGAAACACTAAGTTCTGCATTGAAATGATACGTTCTGCTTTGAAATGGTAAAGATCTGCATTGAAAGGCTAAGGTATGCATTGAAGCGCTAAGTTTTCCATTGAAACGCTAAGTTGTGCATTGAAACGGTAAGTTCTCATTGAAACGCTAAGCTCTGCATTGAAACGCTTAGCTCTGCATTGAAGCACTAAGTTCTGCTTTGAAATACTAAGTTCTCCACTGAAGTTTCAAGTTTTACATTGGAAGCTAAGTTCTGCTTTCAAACAGTAAGTTCTCCTTTGAAATGCTAACTTCTGCATTGAAATGCTAAATTCTGCTTTGAAACTCTAAGTTCTACTTTGAAACGCCTAAGTTCTCTGTTGAAAGGGTAAGGTCTGCATTGAAACTCTTAAGTTCTGCATTGAAATGCTTATTCCCCCCTAGAGCCTGCAGCAACTCCAGCACCCGAGTGGCGAATTCCACCAGCACCTGAATTGGGAAGGAGCAGAAGCCACTGATGCTGGAGGCCGTGGGCACCGGCATCGTCTCCTGGGTGGGAGTATGGGAGACGTGCTGGTGGCTCCATGTCGGGGGTGTGGCGGAGGCTCCCGTGGAGCGAAACATCCCCAGCTGGTAGCAGATCCACTCATGGAAGTGCTGCGTTGAGGTGTAGACCCCTGGCTGCTTGGCCCTGGCGCAGCCGCAGCCCCAGCTTGTCGGCCCCACAACCCAGACGAAGATGTCGTGTTTGTCCCGGCACATGGGGACTGCCGCTGTCACCCTATGGAGGAGAAGGGGAGAGGATGAGGATGGGGATGGTTTGGCATGGGAACACCGGAGGGAACCACCACTGTCACCCTATGGAGGAGAAACAGAGAGGATGAGGATGGGGATGCGTCGCCATGGCAACGCCGGAGGGGACCACCACTGTCACCCTATGGGGATGGAAGGGTTCTCCTTCATCATTTGGGTGTGGAGCGGGTCCTTCAGCATGGATTGGAGCCATAGGACGAGGGGTGATGGGTTCCAACTGGAACAGGGGAGTTTGGGTTGGAGATAAGGAGTTGTTTCCTATGAGGGTGGTGGGACACTGGCATGGGTTGGATGGAGAAGGATGGATGGGGCTTGGAGCAACCTGGTCTAATGGAAGGCATCCCTGCCCCTAGCTTCGAACTGGATGCTTTAAGCTCCTTCCCCACCCAACCCATTCCATGAATCATGCTCATGACATGGTTTAGTGGTGGAATCTCAATGCTCTCAAGCTCCAGCCTCTATGGTCTCTGTGCAGGGATGATGGACCAGGAGGCGGATGCGCTTCTGAAGCTGGGATAAGGGGGGATGCAGAGCAAGGCATGCAGATGGGAGAGGAGAAGGGAGCCCCAATGGCACATCCCTACCTGGCAGGTGTCGATGCCATCCTGCAGGTACCTAGCGCACAGGTTGTGGCTCTTGATGGCCCCTCGGTACCATTGGCTGCTGTTGCAGAGCTTGACATCGATGAGGCGGACCTTGGCCTCCTGCAGGGCTGATGGGGACGATGCCCCCGCTGTGGGGACACAAAGGGAGTCAGGACTGGGGGGACAAGGGATGGCTTTGGGGGTACTGGGGGCTGAGAAGCAAAATGGGAGCCATCAACACCCCCGCATGTCCTGAGCTGCATCCCCTTTGCTCTGTATCCTCAACAAAAGGAGGACATGGAGGGACCCTCAGCAATGGGACAAGGGGTGATGGGTTCCAACTCAATCAGGGATGCTCTGGCTGGAGAGAAGGAAGAGGTGGGACACTGGGAAGGGCTGGATGGAGAAGGCTGGGATGCTCCATCCCCAGTTGGAGCAATCTCCAATAGACCTGGATGAGCTTTACCCTCCCTTCCATCCCATTCCATGAATCCATGGCCCAGCATTCCAAGGCCAAGGGGGCCGTCAGGCACTCACTTCTGGCCTACCTCGCACCCCATCTGCTGATGAAGCACTCGGAGAGCTGGGACACCCTGAGAGTCGCATCGGGCGCGCAGGTGAGCTGCACGTGGTACCCGCACTGCACCGGCTGGTTCAGCTCCACCAAGGTGATGTCGAAGCTGCCGGAGATGCCCGTGTAATATTCATGGACCACGACCTGCCGTATCCAATGTTTCTGGGTCTTGGCATTGGCCCAAGCCAGGTCCATGATTCCAACCATCACAAACCAATCCGTGGTGAAGCTGGGAGGGAGTGGAAGAGCAGGGATTGGAGCCATAGGACAAGGGGTCATGGGTTCCCACAGGGAATTGCAGGCTGGAGATAAGGAAGGGATTCCCTATGAGGGTGCTGGGGCACTGGGATGGCATGGATGGAGAAGGTTTGGATGCTCCATCCCTGGCAGTGCTGCAGGCCAGCTTGGAGCAAGCTGCTCTATGGAAGGCATCCCTGCCCCTGGCAAGGGGTTGGAAGTGGATGATCTCAAGCTTCTTTCCAACCCACCCCATTCCATGATCCATAACCATTCCATTCCATTCCATCTCATTCCATACCATTCCATTTTAATCTATTCTAATCCATTCTATGGAGAAGAGAGGTGGGAAGGAGCCACATTCCTGCTGCTTCCCAAAGGAAAGCACTGCTTTAATTGGGAGGAAAGATGAAAAGATGACAAGAAGAATATTTGCCATGTTACCTAAGTACCTGGCAATTAAGAGATAATTGGAAAGAGTTCTGACTAAAAACACAATTTGGGATATATGAACCTAAAGAGTGTAACTAAACTTCTCTGTAAGCTGCGACTTTGCAACTGCTGCTGAAGTTTCCTTTCCACATAGACCAGGAACCCATTCTGCTTCGTTGCAATTGCCTTCCTTTCTGCACATCTAAGTTTTATTTCAGAGAACAACGTGTGTGCAATAAGGCTACGAGAAGGTTTCACACATGGAATCTAGGAAATACTTCTGAATCTCCCAACTGGCACACAACCATGGTACTCAGAGAAACAACCGTCTTTATATGCAGGTAACATGGTACCAACGTGCTTGTGTTTAGTGTAATTCCTTGCAATCTGCCATTCATGTTGCCTGATTGCTGAGGATAAAAGAAACCCAATCCAAAAACAATGCAACAAGAGCCTTATAGCTACTGTGGAAAACCTGAATAGGTGAGGGAGAAGAGATATAAACATTAATAAAGTTACATTGTACCACAGTTGGTGCATTTTCCTATTACTATTTAATTCTGCACAAAGCTCAGCTGGCTGACGTTAACTGCACACTCGCCTTGCCATTCTTTGCACAGCTGTTTTGCATATATCAGAACCAATTTCAGCACTACAGACTATACTTGCTACAGTCATTTCGGAGAATTAGAAACAGTTGAGCATTCTTTAAACCATAGAATGGCATCTGCCCTGTAAGAACAAGTGTTGGCAGAAGTGGAAAAGATAACAGAATGCAACATAAAGCTAAAGGTCTGTTACAGTTCCTATCTGCCATAGTCCTGCTCTGCTGTGCTCTTTAACCTCGTCTTGAATTTTGAGAAGAAATGGTACTCTGTTAAGTATCAGAAAGTTCCCTATATAGTAGGTGCCTTAAAACAGATAAAAGATACCTCAATATTCATCAGTTCTTAAATTTCTTTTCAGTAATTAATCCTTACAGAGGATCTTTAATTCAGATGATCAAGGAAATTTAGAAATGTTTCTGAGCTCATCCTTGAAATACCTTTGTACAGTGAAATGTACACCTAAAAGTAACCCTCAAAAAACAACACCACATCTCCCCCACCCCCACCCCCCCAAGAAAACAGAAAAGACAGGAAAAACAAATAAGCGTTTTCATGTAAGAAGACATATCATGGGCCAAACTGGAAATAGAATATTGAGTTTCTTCATAAAGTCTTTTTGAGGGATCTGTTTGAAAGAGTTTTATGGCACAACACTCTAAGCTTATACTAGCATAACTAGAGCAGTTAAAAGTCTGGAGAATATGAGGCAAAGCTGAGGGAGCTGGACCTGTTCAGCCTGGGGAAGGTTCAAGGGAGATCTGGTCAGTGTGTATAAATATCTGAAGGGAGGACGTAAAAAGAATTGGGCTCTTCTTGATAGTGCCAGGTGATAGGACGAGAAGCAACAGGCTCAAACTGAAATACTGGGAGTTCCACCTAAACTTAAGGAAGAACTTTACTGTGAATGTGACTGAATATTGAAGTAAGTTTCCCAGAGAGGCTGTGGAGCCTCTTTCTGTGGAGATATTTAAGACCCATATGGACATGATCTTGAGCAATATCCTTCCGGTTACCATGCTTGAGCAGGGAGGCTGGACTAGAAAGCCTCCAGTGGTCACTTTCAACCTCAAACTTTCTGTGATTTCCTACCAGGAGAAAAATGAAGTTGTTCTCATTTCTACTTATGGCTAAGGATTGAAAGGCCAGAGAAGAAAAGGAAAAGAGCTATTGATGATAAGAAACAAAGTTCAATAAAAAATTCAAGCTTCAAAGTGTCAAGTGTTCTGCAAATTACAACCTAAAGCTGATTGCAGCCTGGCTTTCGTAGCTATAAACCATGAGCAATATTAAATGCATCTGATATGATTCTCTCTACCCCAGTTTATATTTGTAACTAATTTTGAACAAATATAATTATTGAATGATTACCAAAGTACAGAGATGCATGTATGACATTTCTCCTCCACTAATCCTAAGAAATAGTACCTTGTTGTAGAGAACCTAGAAGCATGAAAAATGCTTGCAAGTCAGCCATTTAGATCAAGTTATTTACATCATTCTTTCATCTTGTAGAAATACTTTTTTAAAAATAATTATTTTTCTTTGTAATGTTTGTCTCTGAGCTATTGTATACTTCTAAAAACTTTAAAATACTTTATGCTCAGAGCAAGCATAGAAATAGAAGACTGGTTTATTTCATATAATCTATACGTATAATTGACTGAACAAAGGAAAGGTGTCTACTATTTCACCAGCTGGAGCAGATTCTATTTAATAGAATAATACAGTATTCTGAATTACGGGCTACATTAAGGGTTTGATTAGTCCTGTTATAACTACAAAAGCTCAATGAGAATGAGAAATTGAATACTTCTGAGAGGGGGAGGGACTTTAGGAATATTTTTTAAGTGAAAAGTGAAATTCTGTACACATAACAAAGGTCTGGAAATGTCTCCGACCTTTTTTGTTGTAGTCCCCATTCAGGAATATGTTGTATCCAAATCTGACTGAATGTTTTCAATTTTTGTTGCCAAATGGAAAAAAAGGAATAAAAACTGGTGCAACTTTGGATGCAAATTGTTCCATTCAACCGAAAGTACAGTTTGCAAGGTGGGCAGGGGAGATGAAGACCATAGACAGCTGCCCTCATGAACTGGCTACATCATTATAGCTGCATGTGGACCTTGAAGTCTGTAAGGCTTGAAAACAGTGTAAGTGAAGCTCTCGTGCATTTTTAGCGCACAGCTGGAGCACAGGGACAGGCAAGTACTTGAATCCCATAGGGGAGAAACTATAAATAGTGCTGAGGCTGATGTTGCCGGGTTACTACATGTCCCATATATACGATCCATTCATCTTGGGTCCATCTCGGAAAAGATTAATAGGATCTTTGGGAGGATTATTTCTCCTGCCCTAATGCATGATGTTTTCAGGAAGTAGTCCATAATAAATAAATTATTAAAATGGATTTATGAAACAGATTCAATTTTATGTCCTTAATGATATCTCTGTCCATTGGGATAGTCATCAGGACATAAAAGTCCAACCTTTCAGGTTACTATTGTGTAGTAACAAGTGAAACAGTTGCTATAATAACTCTCTTTAAGTTTTTCAGTGACCTGGTGGGGTTCCAAAGGGGATCTGTAAAGTTACCACACAGGAAAGTTATTTGCCTTTAGACTGATGCAATCAAGTATGAACCTATTCTTTTCCTTTTCAGAGCTCTCGGCTGATTTCTTGAAACTTTCAGGTAAATATCCTCTCAGAATACTGAAATTTCCGGAACTCTTTTAGGAGCTCTTCCACTATTTATTTTGAAAGTTACCAATGTAGACTGAAGTCTCTGAAAGCAGAGAATTTGCAGCTCTCATATGCTGAACAAATATCTTAATTTCTCCTGTTTTTTTTTCCTAGTACCTTGCTCATATATCCTGGTTTATCATCTGCATATGATATTATAATCATATTGTCCTGGGTTTACCAGGAGCCGTTTTGATCCTTCTTCGTAACTGGTGCAAGCTCTGACTTCCAGCCTGGGCAAAGAGCTGATAACACCGATTGTTTTTAATTGTTGCTAAGTAATGTTTATTCTGGCCAAGGACTCTGTGAGTCTCATGCTCTGCCGGGGACGAGGGAGGCCGGGGGGAAGCAGAGACAGGACAGCTGACCCAGACTGGCCAGGGAGGTATTCCATACCACAGCACGTCATGCCCGGAGAGGTAACTGGGAGTTACCCGGAAGGGCAGGCTCTCTCTCTTCGGGGGGGTTGAACTCATTCGGCGGTGGTATCGTATTCTCTTGTTATTTTCTCTTATCAATATTATCATTAATGGCAGCAGCAGTGATTTGTGTTATACCTTAGTTACTGGGCTGTTCTTATCTCAGCCCGTGGGAGTTACATTCTCCTGATTCTCCTCCCTATCCCTCCGGGAGTGGGGAAGGTCGGGGGGGGGTTGTGGTGAGTGGACGACCTGTGTGGATTGGTTTAAACCACGACAGTTCTTTTTGGCGCCCAATGTGGGGCACGAAGGGTTGAGATAACGACAGATCTAACCGGATTAATTGTCACTCGTCACAATGCTGATTTATTGGCTCTCAAAGCTGTTCCTCCTGGTCTCACAGGTTCAGAACTCTGTACATTACATACAGCCGGTATTTGCTGTGGTACTGCTTTTTAAGTGTGGGTCTTGGGCTAAGGTTTTTGTCTCATTTTACTTTACTATAACGATTTGTAATACAATAGAATCATTTATCTTTGTCGTGGTTTAAACCTGATCGGTCTTATGTTCCCAGTGTGGTCACCACCTTTATACTTTGGGAGGTATATAATAAAGGTGCTTAGCAATTTCACATCTTTTTTCTCCTTCTCGGGTGGTCAACCTGTGAAGGAAACATTCTTTTACCCTCCTAGCCCCCCTCTCAGACCAGCTACAGCATCATTTGAGAGTTTTGAAGTTCTTGAATGGCCTTTTAATATTGTTGAGACCTGTTTGCTGATTGTGATGGGGATTTCCATGTTGGCACGCATACGGAGTGTGTTTTGCCCACAGCCATCTCGTCTGGTTTCAAGAGTTGAGCAGAGTCAGGTTTGGGCCTTGTCTGGGGTTAAACAACGATATAGGAGGACCAAGAGATTTTCCCTAGGGCTAGACAGCCATGAGTGGCAGGGTGTGTGGGATAGTATGGGCAAGTATCTAGGTCAGTGGGCTCCTCCAGTACTTTGGAATTTCACCACCAAACAAGTGCAAAATCTGGAAGAATTAGTAAAACACTTAAATGAGGTGTGTGGTAAGTCTGACCATACAAGAGACGGACAAATCGCGGCAACGTGCTGGGGCTTGGCCTATGCTTACAGGGCTTTGTTCAACACTATCCAACACCTTCAAAAGGAAAAAATGCCCCTGCATCTGAGGGCAAAGTCAGCGCAGCTACCCCAGCTCCAAGCACAGCAGCTACACCACCCCCAGCAACAAGTACAGTTGCTACCCAAACTTTGGCTACAACAGACAGGACGGCTACCCCAGCTCCAAGCACAGCAGCTACACCACCCCCAGTGACAAGTACAGTTGCTACCCAAACTCTTGCTGCAACAGACAGCACGGCTACCCCAGCTCCAAGCACAGCAGCTACACCACCCCCAGTGACAAGTACAGTTGCTACCCAAACTCTGGATGCAACAGACCTCACGGCTACGCCAGCTCCAAGCACAGCAGCTACACCACTCCCAGCGACAAGTACAGTTGCTACTCAAACCACAGTGATAGTCACTGCAGCTAAACCAGAGGACCAATTTATGCCAATATCGGTTGCCCCTGTACGCAAGAGAAAAAGCATAAAGGAGGCAAGAAGGGTGAAGCAAGATGAAGAAACAATGTATTCACCACCTGGTCCAGAATCTGAGGAGGGAGGAGTCATCATCGCATGATGATGAAGAAGAAGAAGAGGTGACTTCTCGACCTCGGACCTCAACTGAGCTATGGAATATGCTAAAATATTTTACCCGTCAACCAGGGGAGCACATCATCACCTGGTTGCTCCGATGCTGGGACAATGGGGCCGATGGTCACGAAATAGAAGGTAGTGACGCCAAGCAGCTGGGATCACTTGCTAGAGAAGGGGGAATTGACAAAGCAATTGCAAGAGAGAAAAAGTCCCTCAGTCTTTGGAGGTGGCTCTTGGCAGCTGTGAAAGAAAGGTTTCCATACAAGGATGATGTTATGTGTCGTTCGGCCAAGTGGACTACTTTAGACAAAAGCATCCAGTCTCTGAGGGAATCAGCCATCGTAGAGATGATCTATCACATCAAGCCAAATAATGGGGATGTACCCATAGACCCAGATGAAGTCGAATGTACACGACCCATGTGGCAAAAACTAACACGGAATGCACCGTCATCATATGCCCATTCATTGGCAACAGTAACCTGGAATGATACAGTACCACATCGCTGCAGGGCCCCTTCAGAGCTGCCTACTGATGCAGATGCTGGGACCAGGGGCAGCTCTTTGTGTCACATTGAGAAAGGATGTGTTCAGCAGCATTGCCAACACACTGGAGAGCTGGAACGTGCAACCTCCAGCAATGTATTTGTACTCCCTTGCTCCTCAAACAAGACAACCAGAATCAGTTTTGCCATTTAAGCCTCTCTTCCCTCTTGTGCTCTTCCTCATTCCAGACAGCTCACTGATAGCAGTGTTTTTCCTCAAGCATAGCCCATGGCAGCCAGCATGGGGAGCCAGGGAGGAGGCAGGATGGCAGTGACACCCAAAAACCTCTGAGCAGTCAGGAGCTGGCAGGTCAGGAGCCAGGTCTGCCCAGAAACAAGACACCCAAGTCAGTGGGCAAGCTGAAAGCAGGCAAGCAAGAGGAGGGTGTATTCACACAGCTATTTTGTCCAGCAGCGGATAAATACAGAGCTCTCTAAGGTCACTTCATAGTGAAAACTGCTCACAGAGACGGTCAGAAACCCCATGAAATCACATGTCAGAAGGATGCACCCACACAGCTTAGTGCCCAACCTCATCAAGGGCTTGAAAATAGCATTAGAAATCCTGTTCTGAGACAAGAAAAACACTTTTTAGGGCAATATTGATCACAAAAAGCTGGTGGTAAATAGGCCTGCTGCCATGCTGCTCCAATGCTCTTTGGATTTCAGTTGCAATAGAAAGCTAAAACCCACTGGGAGAGAAACTAGGGATGCAGCTCTAACTAAAACCTAGGAAGTCACAGCTACGTCAGATGTTAAGTAGATTTCAACTCCAAACTGAAATGCAGTACTCATTTGTTAACTTCTTTCTCCACTTTCATTTACAATTCTGAAGCAAAGGCAACTTCCTTTCTATACCTGAAGCAATGGGAACAGAGCACAGCAACACAGTCAGGATACAGAGTTAAGATGCACTTTGACAATTTTCACATCAAATCATTTTAGATTGAAGAAAAATTACTCATAATTTTAGACTGAAGAAAAATTACTCAGAACTTTCTTTACAAATTCCATGGATAACTCCATGCTGAGAAAGAGGGGGAGACATCGCTAGGCACACTCCTCAGCTGGGGCCCTCACTGACTTTACTGCACCTCCGGAACAAGAACCTTGTTCTGCACTTCTTGCTGTGACTGAAATTGCCATCCCTAAAGAGGAACTCAGGTGCAGAGCGTACAGATGAGGAAACAAACAAAGCGTGCCACCATTTGCACCACGTGTCCACTCCTGGGCTGAAGCTCTCTACCACTTCACATCCTAGCTCCCTGCAAACAGGCCTATCCCAGAGCAATAGGGAGGACAGCACATTGCTGTCACAAATGGGATAATGTCACTGATGCCAATGTTGTCACTTACACTTCTCTCACAAACAGAGCATAGCATAGTAAAGCACAGCATAGCACAGACCAGCATAGGATAGAATAGCTCACTGGGAAGGGACCTACAATCACCACCTAGTCCAACTGCCTGACTAATTCAAGGCTGACCAAAAGTCAAAGCATTGTCCAAATGCCTCTTCAATACTGACAGGCCCCGGGCATCAACCACCTCTCTAGGAAACCTGTGCCACTCCCTGTGCCCTCTCTGTGAAGAAATGCTTCCTTCTATGAAGTGTGAGCCTCTCCTGACTCCCAGGTGTCCTGTCCCTGGATCCCAAGGAGAAGAGATCAGTGCCTCCATGGGGTTTTAGTTCCTGACAACAATTCTGCTTCTCTTTGTTTACCAGCATGTGTGTAAACCCAAACCAGTGTTCATAAACAAAGTAAGCATTCACTTAGCCTTGTGGATTCCCTGGCATGCCTGGATTACATTTCTAAGTAGCATCTTGCCATAAGGTGACATAGATGTCTCAAAACAAAACCTGAGAAAAAAAGGAAAAACCCTGGAGTCTGAGGGAAGACACAGTTAGAACTGGTTAAAGTAAATGAAAGGCAGAGCAAAAGCACCCCCTTCCCGTCTGCTCTGACTGTACCCAGTCTGGGCTGTGGGTAACCATAGGTGGAAGCCTCTCATCTCTCTTTATAAGCGTTATCTGTCTCGCTGTAAAAGCACTGCAGCTTCAGGTGCTTCTGGTGGTGGAGCCACACCTAGCATGATTCTTAAAGCCAACTTACATCTGGTCTGAAGTGGGGTCTTTAGTTTTTGTTTTTTTTTTTCTAATACACGTGTTTCTGGATGTGTTTCAGAGCAGAATCTGGATCTTAGTGTGGTGGGAATAAATCCCTGGAAAGCCTGCCAATTATTGCTGCACATTATTGCTGCACAGTTGTCCTGGGTTCAGCTCTCACAGTTCTTTTTCTCCTTCTTAGCCACCAACTTAAAATGAGTTCAGATTTTTTTATAAAGGATGCATAAAAGCTTTGATTATTTCTTCATTGTCTTACACGTTGGTGTTTGGGGGGTTGTTGTTTTGCTTTGCTGGTTTTTGTTCTGGTTTGGTTTGGTTTGTTTTTCGCCAGTTTTTGTGCAGCATTTTCTTAGGGTTGTATGAAACATTCATAGGGATCCTACTACCCTGGTAACACAGTATCTGGAGGTGAACTTACCCCCAGCCAGCAGTGCGGATCATCGGGGCCCAGGTTCTGGGGAGACGCTGGCTCAGGCAGTTGGCTGTGTCCCATCTGGCTTGACAAACTGCCACCACAATCCGCAAGCGGCCCGTGCCCACTGCGCCCAGAGTCTGGGATGCAAAGCAGAGAACTACAAGGGTGTCCCAGACACACTGGGGAACACCAAATATGGTTTACACCCTTCGAACGGTCAAGTCCCACACACTTAGACCAAGCACTAGCACCCTCACTACCTATTACTAGTCCTAGTCAAACTCTGCCAGGCGTTCATACTACTTCTGCTGCAGTCCTGCTCTTGTGTATTGATGCAGATGTCCCTGGACCAGTCCTGCAAGAGATACTGATTAATGGTGTGCGGGACAGTGGAAGGGTTTCAAAGACATGCTGGAGGGTCTGGGATTCTGCCATTATTTCTGCTGTGCTGCAATACCCCTTCTCCTTCACAGACAGCTCTAAGATACCCTGAAGAAAAGTCCTAGTTCCAGGGCTGGGCTGAAGCTTCCAGGAAAAATCCACTACCTCATCACATTACAGTGTACATATAAATGTATATATACACACATATAAATAAAAGACCTATTAATACTTTAAAGACTGGTTGATCTAGTAGTTAGGTGGAAGAGAATTTTCATAACGTACCCTGTGGGTCCCAACAGCCAGGGTCCCAAACGCTGGTGACAGGGTGACAAGAGGCAGCAAAGATGCCATCCCAGGGGGATCAGTCTCCTGAGAGGGGGGAGGAAAAAAACAACCCAAAAGTGCCACAAGCCCCCTGGCCACTTTTGTCACTGGGGAAGATTGGGAAACACACACATACATTAACATCGCAGGGCCAGTGGTGCAGGCCCCATGCCTTCCCCTTGGACATGAAATTCACCTCTCCAAAAACCACAGCTGGGATGGGAAACCCTCATGGGCATGGGAAACCCTCGTTTAGGACAGGAGATCACCAACAGGGCAGGAAAGCATTGCGAGGGGCAGCTGCTGTGTCTGACAAGCCAAAGCCTGTGAGGCTGCTGAAGCAGCCAGGACTGGTGGAACTGGGGTGGAACCCGAGGGAGGAGGCAGTTGGCCCCCACCCAACCAACACTGACCAACTGCCATGGCAGGTACAGCAGCAGCTCCTGCTCCTTCTGCTACTCCTGCCCTCCAGGTAAACCCCAGCCTCCTCTTCCTGCCAAGCTCTCACCCCAGCATGTCTCTGCTTCTCCCAACAGAGAGGCTCCCTCTCCAGCTGCCCATGGCATCAGAAGTACCCAGTGTGAGCTTCACCCCTCTGGCCATGCCTCCTCCTGTGCATGCCTGTGTGCTGCCCTCTGTCCTGGGGCTGCTGGTCTCCACCAGGCCTGCCCAGGTCCAGCAGCTCCCCAAGGAGCCAGCAGCAGTGGCAGGGCAGGCAGACAATGAGGGTACCATCACTGGTGTCTATGATTTGTCTGCCTTGCTCTATGCTCTCCCTGACCTGTCCAAGTCTGTGGTGGAGGGTGACTGTCCCAGGGAGCCAGCGGTGGTAGTGGGGATCAATGAGGACACTGTCCCCAACATCTATGATATGAGTGCTTTGCTCAATGTGCTTCCTGACCTGTCTGAGAACATCGTGGAGGGTGGCTGCCCCAAAGCAGCAAGCAGCGGTGGCAGGCCTGGCAGACAATGAGGACACCATCCCCAACATCTATGACATGAGTGTACTCACAGACGGTCAAACCGCAGCCGACCTCTTGGTTATAAAGAAGCTGGGGAAAGAAGACACAAATGTAGCATTTCTAGTAGACACCGGAGCAATGTTTTCTGTGTTAAATCAACAATTAGCTTTGATTGATAATGAATCTTCAAATGTGATTGGGGTGATAGGCCAGCCACAGAAAGTACTACAGATGCAACCTCTCCAATATAAAATGGGTAAAATAGTAGGAATGCATAATTTTTTATATATGCCAAATGCCTCAAAATCGTTATTAGGAAGGCATCAGAAAAATTGGAAGCAGTGATCAAGTTTAAAAATGGTGAAATACAAATTAAAGCTAGAGACGATCAATTAATCAAAATATCAAGTTTAGCTCTAATCCAGCCACAAGTAACAAAGCAGGTCCCCTTGGACATCCTGGATCAAGACCATCCAGGAGTGTGGGCAGACGGAATACCGGATAAGGCAAAGCATGCCAAACTGATCCAAGGCTGAAGCCCAGGGCACAACTGGTAAGAATCAAACAGTACCCCCTCAAACTAGAAGACAGGAAAGAAACAAAACCTGTAATAGATTCCTTTCCCAAATTTGGCCTTTTAGTAGATTGTGAATCTGAATATAACACCCCCATTTTGCCAGGCCGGAAACCAGATGGGAAAAGTTATCCATTACTACAAGACCTAAGAGCTATCAATAAAATAATAGATTACCTTTATCCTGTAGTGGCATACCCTTATACTTTGTTAACAAAACTAAGACAGAATTTTGTTTGGTTTACTGGTTTAGACTTAAAAGATGCCTTCTTGTGCCTGCCCTTGGAGGCAGAGCCAAAAATTATTTGCTTTTGAATGTGAAAATCCAGAGTCAGGTTGAAAATCCCAACTCACCTGGACTGTATTACCCCAAGACTTCAAAAATAGCCCAATATTATTTGGAAACCAACTTGGAAAAGACCTTGAGGACTGGACGGCACCCGCTGGGGAAGGAATTTTGCTCCAATATGTGGACTACCTGTTAATAGGCACCGATACCTGAAACAGCTACAAGGAATGGACAGTAAGCCTGTTAAATTTTCTGAGACTTAAAGAATATAAGGTATCTCAGCAGAAGGCACAAATAATGAAGCAAGAAGTCACCTACCTGGGGTATGAGGTCTCAGGGGGGCAGCGGAAATTAGGACAAGAATGCAAAGAAACAATCTGCCAAACACCTCAGCCCAAGACACCTAAAGAACTTTGGACATTTCTCAGGATGAAACATTGGTGTCGACTCTGGATCTGTAATTATGGTATACTAGTAAAACCCCTATACAAACTGCTGCAAACAGAAACGAAGGAATTACAGTGGACTGGCGTCGTGGTTTAAACAAAGTCAGCCATAAATCACGCAGTCGCTCTCTAACTCACCCCCTTCTTGCCCTCCCCCTACTCCCGGAGGGAGGGAGAGGAGAATCGAAAAGAATGCAACTCCCACAGGTTGAGATAAGAACAATTTAGTAACTAAGGTACAACACAAATCACTACTGTTATCACCAATAATAATAATGATAAAGGAAATAACAAGGGAAGAAAAATATACCACCTCACCACCAGCCGACTGATAACTCGCCCAACCCTGCAGTGCCCTAGCCCTTCTGGGTAACTCTGTTACATCCTGGTTATGACGTGCTGTGGTATGGAATACCTCTTTGGTCAGTTTGGGTCAAGTGTCCTCTCTCTGCTTCCTCCCAGCTTTCCCTCCTCCCTGGCAGAGCATGAGGCTCAGAAAGTCCTTGGTCAGACTAAAACATTTGTGTTATCAGCTCTGTTCCCAGGCCAAAAGTCAAAACACAGCGCTGCACCAGCTGCTAAGAAGGAGAAAAATGATTGGTACTGCTTAACCCAGGACAACTGGGGAAGAAAAACAGGCATTTAATGAATTAAGAAAGAAATAATGAGGGACGCAGCCCTCAGACTGCCACATGTCACCAAATCTTTTTGGTTATTTTAACATGGGAGACAAGGCATAGCCCTCAGGGCCCTAGCTCTAAATATAGGACCCTATAAAATGGCTCTAGATACTTCTCAAAGTAACTAGATGAAGTAAGCAAAGGATGGCCTGGAAGCATTTGGGCAGCAGCAGCCGTAGTCCTAAATATCCAGGAAGCCCGAAAATTTACTATGGGATAAAAGATGACTGTTACATACCGTATCTAAGCTATTGGAACAAAAAGGGGGGCATCGGCTTTCCGGGAGTGAAGGCTGTAAGATTTGCATGAAAAACAGTCTGGGGATGAGCTTTGAGGCCTTGATGTTTAACAAGCCCCAGCGTGATAAGTTGGAACCTTGAAGGACAGGAAAGGTCAAAAAACAAGCCTTGGGGGGATGGGCCAGGATGTTGTTGTGATGGGGAGTCTCAGTTGGAGCCAGATAATGTGGTGGTTGCAAGAGGGTCTGAGATGTGGGGTGAAACTGTCAGTGTCTGGACAACGTGTGCTCAGCATTGTGATTGGACCATTTACCTGGAGATTTTTACAGGGGCCAATGAGATTGAGCGTGGCATGTTTGTGCGGGTTGGTAAAGTATCAAACAAGGGGATAAAAAGGGCTTGATTATAATAAAGTTGGATTCGAGTCTCCTCATCAGCTTGAGTCTGTGTCGTTATACGCCACAAATGGTGCCCATCGTGCGGGACACAAAAAGCGACTAGTTGTCAATCCGGTGGCATGGCTCAACCAGACTACATGCTGAAAGGAAGCAAAGGTGTACGCTGAAAGGAAGCGAATTCAAACCGCGCGGTTTGCCTCTCACAAGACAGGGATAAAAGGCTGAGAATTATGAGGACTGCTTTAACAAAAGAGTAAAGAAATGTTCTAGAAGTTTTTGCCATAATTCTGAAGCAGTATGGGAAAAAAGTTGATGGAGAAGAATTGAAGCATATCCTTCTTTGGGCATCAAAAGCCAATCCATCTTTTCATACTACTATTTATACCACAGAGATTTGGGACAAAATTGGTGTTAATTTGTGGGAGTGTGCTACAAAAAATGATTAAGTTGCTGCCACTTTATTGAGCCCTTGGCGAAGTATTTCTGAAACTTTAAAAGTTCATGTCGGCTCACAAGCACAGGAAGCAGAAGCAGCACTTTCGGCTCCCTTACCACCACCCTCTTTGTCAGATTCTGCTGTGAGATCGAGAAGTCAGTCTGTTGTTGCTGCTCCTGTGATTCTGCTGCCTGATAATTCTGATGCTTACCTGGATGGTCCTTTTGACCCAGGGCCTATGGATCTGGAAAAGGAGCCTGATTTATATCCCCCAGATCCTCATGATAAAGGGGCAGCTGTAAAGAGAGAAGCGAGACGGTTGGGGGGATGCAGATGTATTGTGTGCTTTCCTGATGGCTTATGTGCCAGATCAAGACCAGCAACGGGAAGGTCTCTCACATGCTCTTATCAAAGATAGGCGAACGGTGATGGACCATAGACTTGGGGCCCCATATACAACTCATTTGATATAGTCACTCTGTCATACTCATGTACCAGAAGTTGGCAAATATGTCCATGTTTCTATCGACCCTTCGGGACCTTTCTGGTTTCCTGATAATCTTCACAGGGTCCTTGTGCCGTGTTCTGTACGTGGGGGTAATAATTGTCTGGATTTTGTGTTTCAAATACTGTAGTTGTGTGAAGTGTGCTTGTGGGATCCCTTGTATGTGTGTGTGTGTTAAGGGCAGACGGTGTTCTGTGTATTTTTTATTGTTGGGTTCAAGTAAAAGTTTTTAACGGGTGTAAAAAGGCAGTGAGGCCCCTTTAGTTTTTGATAACCATGTTCAAAAGAAGCTGCCCTCCGCTTTGGCTCAGGCAGCATCAGCGTGGCAGAAGAAGAAAAAAAAAAGAGACAAGGCAGACGTGAAAAAGGAAGGAGCCATCACAGCTCCTGTTTTTCCAACCTGCCTGGCCCTTTAGCTGAGGGTAATGACACAGCAAACTCCTTGACTGTTAATACTGTGCAGTCTATTTCTGCAGCTGCTTCGCATTCCTTTTTCATCAGAATGCCTCTTGCTTTAAGGAAACACCTTAACGTGTCTACTTTTCAAGAACTGATAACTCGGGAGAGGGGGTATATTTGTGTCCTCCTTCCTACAGGTCCATGGTGGCTGCCTGCAAAGTTAGTCAAGCTTTACCATGAGCTGGAAAGACGAATGGAAGAACCCAATGCCTCAGCTGCAGGAGCTGACCATGAATACCCCAAGCAGAATGAGATAGAGGAAGAGAAAAACAAGTGGTTGCAAAACATCACTTGGGGGCAACTGAAAAGTAACAACTTGAATAGCTATTATTAGCCAATGCAACAGGACAAGACACCCTGTGCCTGTTGGTTGCCACACCTACAAGTCCTTTCAGACTGGTGTTGGACAACCGGACGGTGGCTGTCATCCCCTCAGCAGCCCAAACAATGGCAGCCTCCAATCCTGTGGACACGTGGGACGGCTGGGAGGTATAACAACCAGTAGCTTTTTACAGCCACAAGAGATTGATTTGTGAAGATCTATAAAAATGGATATGTATCTGTATTTTCATTATATAGTTCGAAACCAATCATTAGTGCAGAATGTTAACTCTTCTTTAGCTGTTTATTTGCTAGGCTAGGAGCATGAGTGAAAAAAATTGTATTAGGAGTGTTTGTTTTGTTAGTTTTTATTAGCTTATGCAATTTCTTACTAATCAAGCCCTTAAGCAGGTGTTAATAGTGGATATACAAAACAAAGAAGGGGGAGATGTGGGGAGTGAAGGCGATAAGATTTGCATGAAGCAGGGACAGATACTAAATATGTATAGGCGTAACAGTAATCTAATGCATATGTATACCTTAAGAGAATGAATGTAAAGGAAAAAGGACCCTGGGGGTGCATACTTTGGAGGAACGATCCCCATGCACCTCAGCACTGAATAAAGCATACCTACTTTACAACTTCAACGAGTTGTGGAGTCAATCCGCGTATCACCTGGTTCAAGAGCCATGGTTAAGATACCAGCCACCCGGAAGGACAAGTGTGGGAGGACCAAGGCTATTGATAGGAGGAAAGAACAGTAACTCCTGGTCTCTGGACCCCCAAACCGACTGAAATCAGCTTATACCATGAAGCGGGGATAGGTCATGAATATGTATAGGCATGTTGTGTAACCTCATGAATATGTAATAGTTTAGAGGATAAATATGAAGGGGAACAATGCTGAGGCGCGCATGCCTTTGGAGGAGCGATCCCCCATGCGCCTCAGCGCTGAACAAAGTATACCTGCTTTACAACTTTAACGAGTTGTGGAGTCTACGCGCGCATCAATTTGTTCATCCTTGATTTTGCCTCTTCGTGTGGCTGGTAAAGAGCTCGTGGGAGGAGCAGGAGGAGGGTCAGCAGTGCCGTTTCTGCACTGGTTGCTTGTGCTGGACTTCCCGGGATTATCTTCTGTTGCAGGAATCTCTTTGTAGGACGTGTCTGGTTTGTGAGGGTGAGTGGACTCAGCGGGAGACCTTGTGCTGCTCGTTCTTGTTTCTGGGGTTTACATGTCAGTTTTTGCTTGCTGTGCTGATGTTACAAAGCGTATCGTAGCTCTTTGGATTTCTGTCATTAAATGAAGTCTCTAGGATTTCTGCCCAGGAGTGAGGTGTCCAGAAAAGGACTGTCCTTGTACGCTGCTGTCAGCCTTCAGTTTAGAGACGTGTCTGCTGGTGGTGTATTTTAATGGTGGCGTAACTCAAATGCAACTTAAATCTACCACCTTTGTCCTTGTTCCGGATATGCCTGGGGGATGATTCTCATCAGGTTGTAAACAGCATGTTCTGCTGGTGCTTTACCTATTTGAAATAATCTGTCACCAGAAATGTCTTCCTTAGTACCTGCGTAGAACAAGAACCTTACGCCCTGACCCTTGGGGCAGCTTCAAGGCGACAGCTAAACGTCAGTAGCTGCAGTGGTAGCAGTGTGTGTGTGTGTGTGTGTGTGAAAGATCACCTGAGCCTCTGCATTTCTTCAGTATGTCACAGCTTTGTGTGGGTAGGGGTGCATGAAGTCAGTATGTTGTAGGTGTTGTAACTGGCCAGGCAGTGTCCCTAAAGCAGCAAGAAATGACCTCTTCTAGTGGCATGCCTATGGATGCCCAGGTGGGGGGGGCTGTGGCCTTTTCCCTCCGTGGACTGAGCACAGAGAACTAAGAGGTGTTTTCATCTGTGGGAGGGAATCCCATCCAAGAGCCATCATCAGCCTTCAGGCTCGTAGTCCTTGATGTGCTCAGGACACATGGTGGGTGGGGTGGTGGTAGTCCTTTGGCTCCCAGGTTTTCCCTTTAAGGTTTGCTTGATTTGCCTTTATAGTGTTTTGTAAATGTTCTCCATTCAAAGCCCTCGGACTTTGTCCTACGTGATCCTTTCTCTGAAACCCCACGAATAGCTTTGGGAACAGAGGAAATGGGGACCCTTTAGGGTAGAGAAGAGCATTTAATATGAGAAACACTTCTCTGGTAAGCATCTTACAAGGATAAAAGGACCTGCTTTAACTTCTTTTTGGTGTTCCTGCATTAACAATAGCTCCTTAAAAGATTGATTACTTCTACCGCAGAAGAAGAGATGCTTTGATTTCTGTGTCTGACTGAAAAAAATAACGTGAACGTGTAGAAAACTGGCATGAAGAGCCATGTTTTGTCATTATGGGGTTCCATGTCTGACTTCTGGAGCTTCCCCTGTACGTGGTCTAGTAGAAGGTGTCCCTACCCGTGGCAGGGGGTTGGAACTGGATGGCCTGGTATTGGCTGGAATAGAGTTACTTGCTATTTCACATTATTCCGCATACGTTCCTTAGCATCTTTCCTCTTCTCAAAGATCTTCACCAGTGTAAGATTGCCTTACGAACAAGTCTGATCCTAGCCCCTGAGACACATCTTGGAACCCCTCCCAGCATTTTTTGGCATCACAGATCGATAACTCAAGAAAGACTGACTCCAGGGATCAGTAGGCAAGCAGTGAGAATGCTGAATACCTGGAGCTGTTTTGCAAATTTTACAGGGATTAGTAATTTGTAGTGTGGGTGCTGGTGATTAGGCAAGTTGTCTTGTACCTGAACGATTGAAGGGCATAAGGACCCTGTGTAGAGGCACATCTGTGTGCTCCAGTTGGGCTGGGGCATGACATGCGCATGAAAAACTAGTTTTTCTTGTAATTCTATACTTTGCATCCTGGCCTCTTGCCTTTGTCTTCCTGGGTCAGTTTGACTTATTTGTGACACAGGCTTGGGGATCGCCTGTGGGCTGGGGCTTTTGCCGGGCGACGCCAAGGCAGTGCTGGATGAGGCCATAAAAGGATGGAGCAAGCTGGGCAGCCACTGCAGCGCCAGCTCTGGAAAATCGGCGTGTGAGCCCCAGCCAGCAATTCCCACTCACCAGCCAGGTGTGAGCTGAGTTTCCCTTGCTCAGCCAGTCTCTGCCTGGCACCTGGGGCAGCCACGGTTCCTTCCCAGGGCTGGATCCAGCTTGCTGCAGTGATGCTGGTACTGGGGCAGTGATGGAGGTCTCTATCCTCCTGGCATTGATACTAATCAATGTGGTTTTTCCCATGGCTTCACACCACCTGGAGCAATGCCCCAACTACCCATCCTCTCGGTGGCCATCCCCAGCCCAGCCCAGTCACCTGCAGGGTGGGCAGGGGCTGCATTAACCCCCTACCCACTTCCCGCTGTGCAAATGACTGCAGGCAGAGAGAGGTGCTGTGAAGCAAGCACCCAGACCTTTTAATGAATGAAACAAGAAACAAGGATGTGGGGGAGGGCTGGGGCAGGTCCTTGACCATCAATGGTGTCTTCTTTGTGCGGGTGACCTTGACCTTGAACGGTGATGACCATGTGACCTTGTCCTGGAAGAATAGTCACGACTCCTCCTTCTGCTTCCAGGGAGTGGCCTGGGAGGAATGGGTCAGAAAGAAGGATTACATGGAAAGGCTTGTGAACAGAATGCATGGGTCGCACTTGAAGAATGATCCGAGTGCAATCTGTAAACAGAGGGAGCACTGGAAGAGAGAATGCCCTCAGAGTCAAAATAAACACTGGAGATTTAGTGGAATGTCAGGGCCTGCCCTGACATACTTTGGATGAAGATTGAGGAGGGGCGGGGGAAGATTCGAAACCCTCCCCAGCAGAGCCCCTGGTTACAGTTAGCTTGGGGACTGATAAAGTAAAATTTCTTGTAGAAACAGAAGCTACTTATTCTGTTATAAATTCTTGTAGAGTGCGAGTTATCTATACAGGAGCTTCTATATAGAAAGCTAGCTATAACAAATCTATACCAAAATGAAGGATTAACATGACACAGAAACAGGCTCTTCTCTCTCCAGCTGAGAGAAAGCGGCTTGGCTGTTTGAGATGGCTAAATGGAAAAAATTCAGAATTGTCATAAAATGACAGCACTGACTTTTCCAATAACTGCCTCAATCAGTATCAACTATGTTGTTAAAACAAGACTGTTGGACGCTGATTTCTACTGAAAAACCCATTTCTTCAGCCCTACTCAGCCAGTAATCCAGAGCTTTCCATCCGATTCTTTAATTGTATTTGATTTTTATATGTACTTACGGTTTTCTCAAAAAACATCCTTTTTTCAGTCTTCTTTTTAATCATTTGCCAGCGTTTTAGTTGAAATAATCTTACTGCAAGCACACGTCCCCTTTCTTATAGCCAATTCAAATTAAGCCGTTTAAAAATCAGTTACCAGTTGTATTCCCCGCAACTCTCTGTGCACACTTACTTGATTATCGATCAGCTGTTGTGTAAGTCATACGTTACAGCCTAGGTTACAAGCAGCTATATATTGAATTTCTATAGCATACTTACAGTTCACAGCTTCTTCTGGCACCTGGTGAGTGGATGGTACTGTCTGTCCTCGGAGGATCTTTTGGAGAGGGGAGAAGAAAAAGAAAAAAAGCCCATTCAGCTTATCTGAAGGTAATTTTTTAACAGAAATTCTAAAGCTATCATTACTTACCAGTTGTGGGTACTGATTGTCCTTGGGAGCCCAGAAGACTTGGTAGTGCTAGTTGTTTTCGTACAGAAACTCGACAGCCCTTGTGAATAAATGCAAACAGCTGGAAAATAAGCTCTACTGAAATACTGGAGTCACTGCATATGTGGAAATCAAACTTACCTTCCAACAGGCTGCTGATTGACAGAGAGGAAGATTGAGGCAGTTCAGCGGCAGTCACCAAAGCAGCAGGAGGGATAAGGGTCGTGAGCGGTGGTGGAGGCGGTGGCGGCTGCTGCCGCCGAATCTGCTTACGGAGCCTTTTTGTGTAGCCAGCTCCATTTTTGAAGTTGTTCACAGCCTAGAGGCAGAGGAACATTTTGTAAAGGCAATCTGAAGCTTCAGCAGATACACCAACAAAAGCCTCCGCAGAGTAAAATTACTTGTGTATTCCTGGAAATGCTATCAATCCTAACAGCATTCAACCACAGCTATATATACACACCACATTAAACACTGATGCCAATGACTGTTAACTCAGGGTATCTGTATTTAAAATACTTCAGTGTTAACACCAAATTTGAAAGTGAGGTGA
Organism: Lathamus discolor; assembly: GCF_037157495.1. Classification (NCBI taxonomy): domain Eukaryota; kingdom Metazoa; phylum Chordata; class Aves; order Psittaciformes; family Psittacidae; genus Lathamus; species Lathamus discolor. Next base: position 6,924,485 of record NC_088901.1, read on the forward strand.
TTGTGTTAAACAGAAGCGTGACCTGAATTTGCCAGATTGTCTCTAAAGAGCTGTCAGAGATAATGTGTTTGAAAAGTAAATTTAGCCTTATTCAATTTATCCTTCCTTAAGGCTAAATTAATATTACAGTATTACTGTCTTCTCTCTCAGCTCCTTACAAGCTCTTTGTACAATTGATGTAAAAGTCATCACGCTACCTGGCGTAGGCTCTGGTTGGCAACTAAAGCATCAGGAGAAACATCTGTCTGATGACACGCTGGGCATATGCATTCCTCCGACTCCAGCAATGCCGTTCTAATACCTGTGCATAATTAGTATAATCACAATACAATAGTTTTTAGCCAAACTAGGGAAAGTTGTTGGGTTCTAATCAAAACACGTATATGATTCATGGGTGAATATGGTCTTGAGTGTACAGCATGAAGCTACAAATGTTCAAGAGTGTAAAAAATTTCAAGTATGCAGCAAATAGTTACACGGTATTACCATTTCACTGTTGTAATATTTGAAGATGGAATGTAGGCTGTGTCTTCATGATTCAACTCATCCTTTTTCCACTGTCCACCACAGCAAGAAGTCATTGACCCCAAGGTTAATGAGCAAAGCACATCTCAAAAAAAAGCATTGATAGGTCTGAGTTCTGACGGTTTGAACCAGCTCTCCCATGGAGAAGAATGTGGATTAAATGCCTAAGTATCTGGCTATATAATTTTGCGCGATAGAAAGGGCTGTGGACAAACATTTGATATCTAATACTGTAATCACCTGCACAGTTAGGCACTCCTCTGCATGTAAAGAGGATGCAACTGGATCTGTAGAAAGAGAAACAAGTTTTCTGCCTTTTTTTTTTTTTTTTTCCTTTATACGAGCCGAGTCCTTTCCTAGTCAGGGTATACTTAGGTTTTAATTAGAACAGGTAACAAAGTAATTTTGTTATCTGTTGGTTGTGCTTTCTGAAGATCAGATGTGATGTTTTGAATTAACAACATGGGAATAACACTTACATTCGTCACAATAACTGCTTCCACAGCAGGGAAGAATAGCTGCGTCAGTCATTATATCTTTACAAATGAGACATAACAGCTCATCCGGAATAGGACCATCAGAAGAGGAGGAGGATGGCTCCTCTGGTAAAAATGGAGGCCTTTCCCTCTTTCCTCTAGCATACGCTTCCCTGGAGGGCATGTGGGGAAGGAAAAAGAACAAATTTAAAGATGGGTAAAGGAATACTTTTCCAAGCTTTGCATTTTATCAGAAGAAGATACTAGATAGAATTCTTCTCACTCCACATTAGCCTTCTGAACTGTAGGCATTGAGCTGAAACTACTTTGCTATAGCCATAACACTGAAAAACAAACACTTGGAGGGGGAGGAAATCTCAATCCGACAGCTATTGGTTAAATTTTTGTAAGAAGCGTTTGAAACATAAACCAGAAGCAAAATGAGCTATCAAAGAGAATGTCTCCCCTGTCAACACTACTGAAATGTTTTGCAGAAATACAGATCCTTGGTGCATCACAACTCGGACCAACTTCCAGGCGCATGACAAGTATGAATGACCACCCTCTTTTCACATGAGCAAGTATCACAGATTTTAAGGTTAAAATGCAACGACTGCACTTCCTCTCCCGTAATTATAGAGGCAGTCCAACTTGGTAGCATGTCCGCTCAGATGTTTATGCATGCTTTCTCTCGTTCGCTTTTTGGTCAGGTCAGTTCATTCCATACTTACGCATTAATAATCGGTATCGCATATTTTCCAGTGTTTGTCAGCATTGCACCCTTTGTGTTGGGATCTTTCACCTCTATCATGAAACTCCTTGGAATTCCTGTGCTCCTTTTCAGTCTGGGCACAGCCTCAACATTTTTGTCCTGTTAAGAAAAGATATGCAGGCATACCTCATCTTAAGACCTGCGCTTAAAATGACAGCTCAGTGATGACTGTAAGAAGCAAAAGCCTTTAAATCCTCTCCTTTTACCCAGCGTGAAGGTTGTTCAAGCGAAATACTTCTTTTCCTAAATGAACATGGCCAGGATGTTCCTAAGTCAGCTATTGTTCCTAAGTCAGCTTCTCAGGGAAGTGGTGGAATCACTGTCCCTGAAGTGTTCAAAAGAACACGTAGATGAGACCCTTAGTGACACAGTTCGTGATGGATTTGGCAGTCCTGAAGTATCGGTTGGACTTGATGCACCCCCTCCAGCCTAGCTGGCTCTATGATTCTGTGAAAGGCTTAAACAGAGTTTTGATCTGAGTCGACATTCTTTGGCTTAACAGCAGGTTTCTTAAGGGTGAAATATCCCTTACCTCATGATCCACTGGGAGAAGAGACACAAACCTGCTCCTCTCCCAAAGCACAGTTCAGAGGGAAAGCTTAAATCAGGGCTCTGGATCAGCCACTGGAGAAACATCTGTTCACCAGCTATAGATGAAGGTTGAATTCACGCCTCATGCGTATACATTCAGTGACTACTGTTAAAGGGCATGAATACTCAGCCAGAGACTTGTGTCAGTAAACCACACAAATATTCAATAGATGGGGTCAACAGAAACACCTTGGTTTCATACAAAATACTGAAAACGTGAACTGTCATTAAAAAGTGTTAAAACAGAAACAACTCCAGTAATACTGAAATACATAAAAATATGCATGTAAATTCACAGATGAAAACATCTATGGACCTATTTTGTGTCTGTGGCTTAGAAAAAGGAAAAAATTACATTTATAATCCCGGCTTTCCCTTGAACTTTGAAGGGCTTTTCAGCATTGCCATGCAACCTCTGTATTTCACCTCAAGAGCAACAGTTCTTAATACAATTATTCCTGTATTTGTTATTTGACTGCCAAGGTCAGAAATTAAACAAGGTCAGAAAGTAACACCGGGAGTCCCCCAAATCTTACCCCATTTCTTGGGCAGTCCTTTCTATAGTGGCCAGGTTTTCCGCAGCGAAAGCAAACATATGATGGTGGAGGTGTACCCAAGGGCTTCTTCATGTGACTAAAACGGTTTGAGGAAGAAAAAGGTATGCATGTGTCTCTTTTGTTAAAACAAACATCTACACAGTTTTTCCATAATCATCGAAGAACTGATTTGACATTATCAACACTTACTTGACTGGGCCGTATTCACAGGAAGACTGTATCATCATGGCTTTTATTTTATCTTCTTCAGAAGCACTGGCTTCAGCCAGGTTGGCAGTCTGTTTGACACGGAATTGTTTGACACACACATTAGAAACACGCAAGCTCACCCAGTCAAAGACAACACCACGTGCTCAATCCTGCAAAGAGCACCACCGTGCTAGCTGATGTTGCCTGAAAACAGCTGCTTCTATGAAACACAGTTGTCCTGAGAGTGCGCTGGGGAGACTCTGTGCTTGTTCACGATGCTTATGTGCCTGCTAGCCTACTTGAAAAGAGCATTCTTGAGCACTCGAAACATGAGGCTTGACATAGACTTGTGTAACCGATCCACTTTTCTTCCAAGTGGACTGAAGTGACGAGTGAAAGAAATGACATTAGCAGTAGTTTTCTACTGGTTTTGAAGCTCCAGCCCATTTGAAGGAGAAGATAGCTACTGTGCATTTAATTGAGAAAGATTTCTGCAAGTTATATTATTTACATTTTGCAGCATTAAAAAGAACACACAATGTTAGCGGCAGGGCTGTAGTTTTTGCTTGCTGAAATTCAGCATCAGACACAGAAGCATCGAAGGGAATCTTTCTGGTCCCTCAGCAAGGCACAAGGTTCTTTTCAGCAGAAATGTGACCATCGTGTCCTGTAGGCAATCCAAACTGCATTTCCCCCCCCCCCCCACTAACTTCTTCCTACTAAGGGATTTAACTACAGTGAGCACAACCTGCAGGCTTTTCCAGGGAACTGTGTCCTTTTAATGTACATATTGTAATACCACCCATATGCAGAACTAGATCTTGAAGCCAGCTGATTTTTCTGATGTTTTTATTACACACTAGTCCATATACAAGAAAGGTCGAAGGGAGTGACTGTAAAAGATATGGACCTTCAACCTCCCAGCTTTCAGATCAGCCACGTATGTCTTCACTTCTACGTCCATTCGTTCACAAGAGCAATCAACCAGTTTCTGCATTTTATTAAATGTTTCCTTCACATACACAGTTTTTTCTTATCAGTTATATGATCCAGATGGACATCTATGAAATCATTTCCATTAATGTTTACAGGAAATTTTGCAGACATTTGACTAATTTGTTTGAACCCAAACAGTTTACAAAACATATCCAAACCCCACAAAACATTACTAGGAATAGTAATTCAACTATGGCATTTAATGCACTGTAATTAAAAAAAAAAAAACCAACCAAAAAATATTTCACAGCACACTGCCCCTGTGCTAAGCCAGTCTGAATAATGTGTTTAAGCAAGAGTTTTGAGCTGCTTTACAATTTGTTCATGCATTTCTCAAAAGTGCACACCACTTGGACAGTTTTTCACATTTGAGAGTAAAACTTCACATGGGTTTACAGAACCAAGGACACATGCACTGACAGCCAAAGGCACAAAGTTTAATTTCTTCGGTGAGAGAGGGAAGATGCTGCCGGTGCGGAGACCTCTCGTTCTTAGAAATGAACTCCTGTCCCTCTTCTTAGGAGAAAGAACTAGCTCCCATCTTTTTCATTCAATTGGCTAGCACTACGCTTTTTCACAAAGCGCAATCATTAGTGTCTTGCCAAAGTTACACAGTGTTGAGCCAAAAGAGCAAGCAGTTCCATCCCAAAACAGGCCATTGCAACATTTTCAGGTGGCCACATCTGCTAATACACCGTAGATACACATTGATACGTTCCTCTAAACAATCAAGTACACAATTTACACAGTTGACACAGTCTGCATTCAAACAAATTTGATTGTGTTCTCCACTGTCTATAGGCTGGAATTTATGAAACTGTGCAGTATCAAAGAATGCTTCTATGCCTCTAATGACTAGAAATTCAAAACCAGCCGTGCCATTGTCCAAGTTCCAGAAACACTTCTACTTCAGCTGTTACAAACTGCCCTGAAATGTCCATAACATACAGCCAATTAAATTCTTTTGTAAAAATGGTGTTAGATTCCAACACAAAATTAATGAAACCTAGGAAAAACAGTAAACAGTTTCTGAGGTACTGCTGCTTTACGTCCTGAAGATGAGTAACGCTGCAACATTATGTTGAGGCTGAGAAGGTACTCCCCTTCTGTCTTCCCAAACTGGCAAGTACTCTTTACAGCACAGTACCAAATTATACATACTTTTTAAAGTTAAAACAAATACTTTATTAAAAATTAAAGGTTTGTTCACATTACAACAGTTATCCATCTATAGACTGCAAGTAAGGCTTAAAAGTATGAAGGAAACACTTATTTTTAAGTATTTTACAACTATATATAGACATATATATACACACACACCTTTGAAAGCTGGGCCAGAGAAACAGATGCAGAAGACGCGTCATTCATTTGTTCAGCAAAAAATAAACGCATATTCAAGTTCTATAATCGAAACATAGCAAGAGTTAACCTCTACTGCAGTCTGAAAATCTGCACTATATCCTCTGCGTGTCACTGAAGGAGGCATTTCCAACCTACTGTAATTTGTATTTGTTCAGAATAAAGTCCAAACCTATGACAGCTGAAAAGTGCCTATGTGGTTAATGAGACAAAACTAAACTAACCAATTCGCTTGAGAGGGACTTACTGCTCCAGAATATCTCAGAGTGGGGCCCTTGTGAAAAATGCTAAAGTTTATTTGAGAAGGAAGCATCACTACAGGAAACTTACTTGCAGTGTAGTTTGTAAATTAATCAGTTAATGTCTCATCATTTAAACATGCATTTATACAGTTATGCTTTGATGAACATAGTAGCTGCCTGTCAAGATAAAAAGCAGCCCTGAAACATGAACTCTGCCCTTCTTCTCAATAACTGCAAAGATGCCAAACTCACCATACCCCACCAAACCCAAACACCAACCTGAACCATCAGCCATAAAAGTAACCTGCCAACTTGTCTAGAAAAAAAGAAACTGCTCACATTATTGGGAAAAAAAAAAAAAAAGGTGTTTACTATGACAGAGTAGCCCATAAAAATGGAGAAAAAATATTTCTTGTATTTTAATAGACCACAGGACATACTATCCAAATTAGTTTGGGAAGTGTGAGAATTCTTATTATTCTTCTTTCTATCAGACCAAACCCAATCTTTCATGATGATGAAAGCATGGATTTAAAGCACAGTCACGGCATTTTTTCCTCCACTGCAAACATACTCCTCCCTCCCAGCTGCCTACACAGCTTGTAGCTTGCCACAGTGAAGTCCTCAGGCCACTAGTTAGCAGTGGGCCACAGTGTGTGCAGAGAACTACTACTTAAGTGCAGTTTTTACAAAAAGCACAGAAAAGGCTGTACAAACTCACAACATTACTAACTATAGGCAGACAGATCTCGAATGTGGCACCAAGTTCAGTTGTGCACACCTGGAACCTGCAGGAACTAAAGATGATCAGGCACTATCTGCACAACACAAAGGCACACAGGACATATTCTAGCATATGCAATAGGAAATACCATGCATTACTAGGCATAAATCCCAACATTCACATCAGAACTGTGCAAATTGATGGCGTGACTCAGTTTTCACTGTGATGAATCAGTACATTTGAATTACAATCTGTACTATGTTTTACTGGAGGACAGATGAACTTAATGTTTGGAAAATTAACACAAAGCTACATTGTTTAGAATTCAGTGCAGTGTGTAGAAAAAAGGGTGAGGGTGGGTTTTTACATACTGCTTCTGATGTTCTGCTTGCTGGCTCAGTTTGACTTCTAGGAGGAGACAGAAAGGTGATCAGAACTTAAAGCACTTGTACCCAACAGAAAGCACCAAAAATCATTTCTAAAACCCAAACATCAAAACATTATGTTCTGAGAGTCTAGTGAATGTGGAAATTTATTTGTATACACAAACTGTTATCTCTTGGTCACTCAGTGCAACTAAAAAAACCTCCAAAATCCCATTTCTACTTTGTCATGAAGTCAGACCTAAAGAACACAACAGTGCAAGAGAAAGTCCTCAGATATTTTCTCTGCCACACAAGTACCAAATATATCAAGTCGGTACTACAGTTTTGTATTCTTAAATAATCAACCCTCAAACTATGAATGTAACTTCAGGCAATCTGTACATCCCTAGTATTACAAACGGGTGTCACATACAGTGCTTTAGTTTCTATGGCGGAACAGTGATAGTCCCAACACTTCAAAGGGCAAGTTTACTTCAGTGAAAAAAAATCAGTCATCTGACAAAGAAATAACAAAACTGTCAGCAGCTTATCCTTTAGAACAGGGTTTCTTTGTGGAAGCCCAAGCACTGTGTTCAGCTGTCTACCGGACTTAGCCGTCAAAGTGCCAAAGTACTAGACATGTTACATACGCTTTATTGACTAAAAATAGTAGTAAAAATGTCACCTGAAATAAGCTGCTCCTGGGATTTTGCGTGACTGAGGAGCCCTGTGACAAAAAAACCAAAAGAAGTCTTAATTGCCAGAATTTGCTTTACGATAATGCTACAGTATTTTAAGAAATACTTATTCCATCTGAAAGCTTGCTGCGATTCCACCTACTCACTGACCTGCATCTGTCTATCATGAGTCAGAGATGCAACCCTGGTACAGTTAACAAACAATTCACACATCATCCAAAGTGTCCCAGGAGCAGAGGCTGCTCTGGAATTTAGGTACAAACAGGGAGGCTCCTGTTTACATCCACCTACTTCCTGAAGATAAGTAAGTACTTTAGATTACAACACAATGGTTGTTTCATCCATTTACCTTGAAGAACAGACTACAAGGCAAGTAACGCAGCCTCTCCACCATTCCATCATACATTCAACCTGCCCCAACATTAAGCACTCTGTCAGCTGTCTCTGCACTGTTTCCAGCTGAAGGAACAGAAAGCTGATCTGCCCGATACATTTTCAATGCTAGAAGAGCAGTGCCATTCTTTCCTTAGCCCCACATACAGGTACGTATTTGATCTTTGGTCCTAGCAGCATCTATCCTCTCATTTTATGGCAGCATTACAATACAAGGAAAGGGTGCCATCCACACGCCTATCAGCTCAGGGTAAAAACAGCCTTAGGAGGATAGCTACCAACTTTTGGTAATGTGCTAAGCTGCTTACTGAGTTCCAGGTTTGGAAAGGATTAACTATTCCTTCATTGGACTTGCCCAAGAGGCAATACACTTTATGATACTGTTCTTTTTCTCTTGCCCAAAACAGATACTGGCTTTGGGAAACTAATAGGAATCGCTTTTGAATGGAACTTCTTGTTTGCATGGTTTGCCAGCTGGCAAGCATCGGTCTTTCCTGCATGGCTAGTATGCAAACCCCACGCATTTGGGGCATAAGAATACCTGACGTATCCTGTCCCTCTCCCCCAAATGCAAGAAAAGGTCAAACACTAAGAACCAGACTCTTCTGAGACAGGAGCAAATTTTAAGTTTACACCACACTGCTGAACTGTCTTTGCTAGAAAAGCCATAAAAGCAAACACATATAACAAGGAATCTCTCCACGCAGACAAAACAGGATGTACGACTTGGCTCTCAGAAAAATTAACCCCAAGAACAAACCCTATAGAATAATTTTAAAAGTTTCCATTGTTGGAGTTTGAACCCCATACCCCAGCAGGCCTGAAAACATAAGTCTGCTTCGGGACCGATACATGAAAATCTACCTAGTGACAACAAAAATTAACGGAAGCTTTAACTAGATACAGTCTGAATGCCTCACATGCATTGAAACAGTTCACACACTGAAACCAACAGCAGAGAATGCAAGGCTGTGTGGACACTTACGTAACATCTGTTTTGCGCGTAGCTTTAACTCCTCCAGCAGGGATTCTTTTAACAATTACCAAAGAGTTTTTAGGAATCAGGGCATCTTCTGTGTATTCTGAAACCAACAGAAATACAGAAAAATACATTCAAAGGGACATGTATTAATACATAATTAACTACACGGCACTTCAGAGAAGGCCTTTACAGATACAGAAGCCAAGTTTTAGATGTAACATCGTGCTTTCGCTGTCTGAACACACTAACAGTACCTTTCAAGACATTTTCAGGTTTGAGAACCAAACACCAGCAGCTAAATCTTTTTCCTTTTTTAAAAACAGTTTGAACGCCAACAGCAAAATGGTCTCGGAGGTCACTACAGGACAGCTGCTAATACAGGGGGTGCTTTCCTGAACTAACTGAAGTTGCTTTTGCTTCTCTTCAGCTACAAAACCCATAGATCTCTGGAGAAAAACAAACCACCACAGTCTCACCTGCATAAACCAGGTTCTAAAGTCTGACTAGCTTGCTCTGAAACAAGCCAGGCATTAGTGAAGGCATGAAAACTCAGATCCACTGCTTTCGCCACTGTTAACTGAGTCATTTCTGCTGCTGGTGCTCCAGAGTGAAAGAATGCAGAAGAGAACCTGCCACCTTTGTCTATTTCTTGGAGCTTAATCCGTCCAAAGCCACACTTCTCATCTGCTCAGTGCTTTACATTTGCTTGATCAAGTCCGACACTAAGACTAGATCCAGCCACACCTAGGCTCCACCAGGAGTTTAGAAAGCCAGGGGGTCCACTCTGAACTTTGTGTCTCAGTGGGAGGGTCTCCTTTTTTTTTCATCTTTGGTTTCTATGCAAATCATTTTAGCTTGATTCTACCTTGATTTTCTTTTTCAACATTCCATTGGACATAAACCATTGACCAAGCCTGAGACTAAGGCTAGACCTAGCTTCACCTAGGCTCCCCTCAGGGGTTTAGAAAGCTGGGGGCTCTGTTCTGGACATTGTGACTCAGTGTGCACATTTGACAAACTGGTGTAGCCGGCAGGACGCTCAATCAGATTTCATGACACCACCCCACTTAATCCCCGGCACCGCTTACCCTCTTGGTGCTCCTGCCACCTGGTGGGATGGGCCCCAGGCTCACTCATGCTATGTGGGGATGAGCCATAAAAGGCAGAATGCGGCTGCCGCTGGCTGCGGCCGTCATGGGGTGGTCTGCAACGTCGCCAGCCAGGACATCCCCAAAGCCCTGCACATGCTGCGCACACGTACCTTCTTTGGTCTGGGCATTGCTGATCTGCAGATCACAGTTGGCTGCCTTCAGCTTCTCCTTGCGCATGATCTTGCACTTGAGGTCGCAAAGGGAGATGTCGAGGCCACTGAAGGTGACCGTGTCATAGTTCAGCTTGGAGAAGAACTTGTAGTGGATGCAAGACATGGTCGGGGCCAGGCAGTGCCTGCTCCACTACTGTGTCTAGCTCGGCAAATGACAGAGAGAGGCCTTGCAGCCTCTACGAAGGTGAGGGCTCGCGGCAAAGCCCACCGAGGGGGCTGGGGTGAGCAGCACGGGCCGAGTTTGTGCTGGCCAATGGTGTTCGGAGGTTGCAGCACTCTGCCACAGCCAGGCCCTGACACATCAGGCAGCCTCGGCTGACAGAGCCTCAGGCCTCCATCGTGGCGTAGCGAGGCCCTGGCTTTGCCACCTTAACAGCTCCAGGCTACGGCCCTCAGCAAGTGAGCAAGTGAGCCGTGCCGTTATGTCGGCACCTGCCCCAGTCCTCCTCAAAGCCCAGGGGAGGAGAGTTCCCCAGAGCCCTAGCTTGGCCTCAGTGTCCTCTCCCGCGTGCAGCACGCTGAGGCCTGACCAGCCTCTACGGCGACTCAAGCACCTCTGCCCCAGCCTTCGCCAGGTGCGACAACACAGCGCACCCAGGCAACCCAGCGCATTGTGACAAAAGGCTCGTGTCACGTGCAGCTCCAAGCACCCCCAAGGGGAGGGGGACCTGTCACACCTGGGCCTGTCACCGCCCTGAGCTGCCCGTGTCCCTGCTGTCACCCCAGCCTGACCTCACACAGTGACCATCCTGTCATCCCCAGGCTGTCACTACAGTGACCCTCCCGGCAACATCCAGCCAGGGTGAAACACCCTGTGGCGGATGCAGCCCCTCTGCGGTGCTCAGCTGCCCGTGCCACAGAGCCAGCAAAGGGAGGGGACATAACGAGGTGTTTGACTGCAGCTTCAAGAATCACAGACTTCAGCCAAAGCAGCCAATGACCATTTATGTTTATTGCCATCAACCAACGGACTTCCCCAGTGTCACACATCCATAGTTGCTTGAACTCTGGAGAAAAGGACTAAAAAGTAAGAAACCTACCACCAGCACTGGGAGAGGCCGGGCACTCACCACAGCTCCCGCTCTCCGTCCTGCCGGGGAAACTCTTCAGCCCAGGCCCTTCTTTCTCTGCCTCTCTGCGCTCTCCCCTTTCCTCCTGGGCAGGCCCAGGGCCAGCTGCAGGGCGCAGGCCGGGCTGGGGCAGCTCGGGGGGCTCTGGCAGTCGCGGTGCCCGGTGCCTGTGCCCACAGCGGGGCTGTCTCCATCTCCCCAGGGGCTCGCTCGCCTCAGCGCTGGCCCCGGCCCTCCCCCGAGCTGGGCCGCAGCCCCAGCAGAAACTGCAACACCCAACACCAGCATGGCCGCCGGCAGCCGCTGCCCTAGCACTACAGCTCCCAGCATGCCCCGGGGCGCTCCTCCTGCTGCCAGGCCCTGCTGGGCCACCGTCCCCTGGGCATAGGCCAGAGGGGGCGGGAAGAGCGCGTGGGAAAGGTCGGGGGAAGTGAGCCCGGGGAGGAGAAGGGCCGGAGCGAGCCGGAGAGGCTGCGGAGCAGCAGCGGTGTGGGGCGCGCTGAGGAGGCGGAGGGGGAGAGAGCAGCGGTGGCAGGGTCCAAGAGCCAAAAGGGCGGCGAGCAGGAGGGAGCCCAGAGGGAAGCACGGCCTGGCGAGGGGGGAATGCAGGGGGAACGGGGTGTTAGCGTCGGAACAAACACGTAACCACCGGCATGGTTATATGAGGTGCTTTATTGCAGCGCTGGGAAACCAGGGGTACGCACCCAAATCTGGTTCCAACCTCCTCACATTGATACAGGGTTAACAAATGTACAAGGGAACAATACAGGGGATTGTATGAGAGAGTTAGAAGAACCCCTTGCTTAAACAGAAGTATTGTCTGTCGTAAACACCTATCATGCTTACTAAGCAGAACAAGGCACAGACTACCGATAAGGGGAGGAGACAGAGGCCTGGTTCTACTGATAAGCAACTGTTGACAAGGAAATGCGAGTGTCTGGGTCTATTGATAAGGGGGAGAAGCTGATGATTTATGGATTTGTATCAGATCTCCAAACATATCCCTTGTCTAGCACTGCCCTTTCTTCCTTCGACTTCCTGCAAACCCTGGGCCAAGGGGGTCTTCTCCTGACAGCTCTCATGGTGTGGAGCACTGCAGGCTGGGATCGCATCCCAGGCACCATGGCTCTGATCTCTCCAGGCAGAAGCAGATCTCACCACATGTGTCTTGACTAGAACTGTAGTGTTGCCCTGCACCTCTCTCTGCACGCAAGGTTGCAGAGCTTTCTATTCAGTTCCTCAGCTCTGGGGAGCAGATCCAATGCACAACGGTGGGATCCAGGAAAGCCTCTGAGGCACAGAGGCTCCCAAGATTGATGTCCAGCAAAAGCCTCCTCCAGGATCACAAGCAGCAGCGCCGGCCAGCCAGGCTGTTACCATCAGTGCTTCCATCTGATCAGTAAAGACCTCTATGCAAAGCACTGTGTCTGACACTGTGGGTCTTTCCTTGGTGGCTGTGACATACGCACTCAGCGGTGGGTGAGCTTTGGTGGGGCAGGGCAAGGCCACTGCAGGACAGAGGAGTTTCAGTCCTACTGAAGGGCAGCCCTGTCCCAAGACTTTGCTATAGCAGCTCGGCTGCAGCCCTGCTCTTGGTGGTCCCTGCCCCTTCTGGTCTCTGGCAGTGTGCCCTGCCATGGCTGCACAGCTCTGCTGTGGAGGGTGGAGAGGAGAGGAGGGAAGAGGAGAAGGAAGCACAGTGCTGGGCACCCAGGGCACCACAGCTGCCAGGGCAGCACCCGCAGGCTTGTAGTGCCAGGGCCCTGTACCTGGAGGCCAGCTGTGTCAGAGGTGCACTGAGCAGGGACAATGAAACCCTAGGCAGGAAGCGTGCCTGGGCAGAGGGAAGCTATGGGAGACTGTGGAGAGTTGCTATGTTGCTGAATGGTTAAAAGATAAAGGTCATGGTGACATACTGCAGCTGGTGCAGATCTCAGATGGAAAAGTACAAGGGAGCAAGATGAGCGCGCCCTGGAGATAGGCTGCGGCAGAAGCAGAACGATAATTAAGTTTGTGACCTTCAAATTGCTTAATGTTTATCTCACTGACCAGACTCCTTGTCCCTGGTTCTATTTTGTATCCTGTTCTGCTGAACTCCCTTACTGCATCATATACCAATGATCTTGTAACATGTAGAAGCAACAAACCAGTCTTGTAACATGTAAAAGCTACGAACCAATGATCTTGTAACATGCAAAAGCTATAAGCCGATGATCTCTCTGTAACCAAACTATAAACATGCAAGCAAGGTATATAAGTATCCATCTGCTTAGCAATAAACGAGACTTGTTGGTCATCATCTGATGAGCTCGTCTCCCGGTGATTCCCACAGGAGACAGCTTTTCGGTTGGGTAGCTTGGCTCTGCCAAAGCTCTGCTCAGGTTCCTGAGCTTTTTCTTCAACACTTGCTGGTTAGAACGGCAGGGGGGAGCTGAAGGGCCATAGGGACACTTCTGAAAGTCCTCTCCAGACACAGGAGGGGACATAATGCCTGCCCCTGGGGGCCTGAGAGTGGGCTGTGCAGGAGGAGGGAAGGAAGCCTGAAATTGCTGGCTCTTGGGCACCCACAGCCTGCCCAGGCTCTGTGAGCTGCTGGCAGTGATGCTTCCCGAGCCCAGGCAGGTTGAACACATGACAAAGGTGCAGTCTGTTAATCCTCTGTGCGCCATTTGTTCCCGAAAAGCCCTGATCTTGTGGGTCTCTGACTTGGGCTACATAGAAGATACTCTAACGGCACGGCTTCCTTGAGGACAGTGTCCAGACAGAGCTCTCCCCTCCCTTCTGCAAAATGCAGAGAAACAGCGTCACACCACTGCTGCAAGTCCTTGGGACAGGCAGAACTGATTAAATCAACTCCAGGTGGGGAAAGTCACAGAGGGAGGAAAAACCTTCCTGGGGCAGGATTGCAACTGCACAAGTCACAGCTTCCTCTCCCCTGTGAGAGGAGCAGCTACATTTCATTTTCTTTCTTTTCTCCTCTCTTAAAGGAGAAAGGCCCTGTGCTGAAGCACCCTCAGGAAGGATGAAGTGTGTGTGAAAGGGGGGCTCAGAGCATACATGCAGCCACTGAAGGTGTCGAGGAAGCACCAGCCATGCCATACATCCCACTGGGATGCAGGGGATAATGTGGATTTGCACAGAGCCACAGCAGTCCTGGCTCTGCAGAGTCCAGCTGGTGCCACGGATGCAGACATCCTGGACATTCCTGACGGGCACAGGATTCTGAGGAAGGCCGGGGTTATGGCTAGGGGATACAAAGAGCAATGGTCCGTGCAGACAAGGCTTTTCTGCTGGGAGGCGATGGAGGCACAGGGCACTTGTCCTGTTTTCCAGCTCTGCTCCCACTACAGATGGCTACGAGGAATAGGATTCCCAGTGTCAGGCAATATTTCCATGGCCTGTGTGTTGAGATTGCCTTTCCTTCCATGGCTCTGTCTATAATTAAGCTGGGAATGGGGTTTCCTAAATGCAGTGCCTCAACTAGGCAATTTCTGGAGTGATTGCTGGCTGGATTTGAGCAAGAATTCCATGACATTTCCACACACCCTGGCATCCTTCCCCCAGCCAGCAGCAGCAGCACACTTAAGAGCCTCTGTTGATGAATCCAGACCTACACTGGGCAATTAATTTTGTTAAAGCTGTATTCCAATCCCTTTCAAAGGCAGGACAATACATGAATATCCATTGAAGGGGGAACAGCGTGACACCCACTCTGACACTCCAATGGGTTTTTCCCTGATACAAAATACCTCCTGGAAAAAATCCTGCCTTTGTGGTGTGTCATTCCTGGTGTTTTTACTGGAGCTCGGGAGACAGTGAAAGCAAGTAACACAACCGGAGGCTCCAAGGCAGTGCTGAGCAAGCTGCAAGGCCTGCACATAGCTGGGGCTGGGCTGATGTTTGAGGTGGTTACTTCAGCCCTCTCACTATGGGCAAAATTTCACTCCACATTTCCCTCCACAAACCAAAACTGGAAAAATGTCTGGTTTCAACTAGGCAGAATGTGCAATTCCAGCTCTCCAGAGAGAGGCACCGTTCACCACGGGAAGGGTAGGGGCTGAACCAGCAGCACTGGGGTTTTGCCTCTTTCCTTCACACCTACTTCACCTTTTCTTTCTCCTACCAAGCAGGACTCACGCAATATCACAGTGCCAGATACGGGTCCCCTCCAACCAATTCACCAAAGCTGGGTTTTTACAGTGCAATTTCTTTTTAAGGCTGATTCCCAGGTCTGGAGGGTGGGAAGTGGGGAAAACTGGGGGTTTGTAACTGCACCCAGTCCTTCCCATAGTTTCCTTGGAGACTGGCTGCCTGTGCCGTGAATCAGCTCTCAAATTCCATCAGCTCAGCTTGGTTATCAGATGAGTCATTGCTCCTCCTTGAGCTTTTGTTCTGAAAGTAAGCTTCTTGACACCTAGTAAGCACAGCAGAGCTGGTTTAACAACAAAACAACTACAGTTTAACAACAAAAGAACATTAGAACAGGTGAAGAACAAACATAGAACAATAAAATCTTCAATGCATCTTCACAGCCGTGGATGTTTTGCTGCTGATGGCCCAAAACGGACACCGGCAAACAGCAACATACTATGACCAATCACAGTCAAGGACACTAAGCGATAAGTGCATGAGAAAGAGGATGGTGGAGGGGTGCACGGTGTAGCTGCAAAAATGTAGAGCTTACGCAATGCCTTATTTGTGCCAGAACCAATCAAGTGCCTAGTATTTGCATATTTACTGTTATATTGACTGAAGGTAGAAGCCCAATAAACGAAGCTTGCTGTTAACTCATATTGAGTCGTCCAAGTCTTCCTTTCACGACAAATGGTGACCCCGACGTGATACTTGTCTTCGCTTGGATGGTAACAACACCACAGCCGTGAAAACTGGCACTTGGCTCCGATTTTGCCCCGGAGGGTCAAAGCGGCGCATTGCGCAAAAGGACGACCGTATAGACGGGATCTGGGCGCCGCCGGACTTGCAGTGGCTGTATCGACAGTGTTGCACCAAGGAGGAGGAGCAGCCGAAGCCTCGTAGGGCAACGGAGCGCGAGCACCTTAAAAGGGGGTATGGAGAGGCAAGCTGCCCTAAATTTATTAAATTGCTTTTTAGAAAAGCGCGGTATTAAAGAGAAGGAATTAATCCAGGGGGTTGGCGAAGCCTTTGAACTTGGGACTTGGGAAAAAATCGCTAAGGAAAAAGTCTCTGTTTTATGGATGTTTTCAGCCCTTAAGGTGAAGGGAGCAACCTTTAAAGAGACAGACTTAAATTTAATGTTGAAATGGTCGAAGACGCATTATCCATTGGCTGATGAGTCTACCGTATCTGAGGTCTCTTTGTGGAGTGGTGCACGAGTGAAGTTGTGGGATGCAGCCACAAATGATGGTGACACTGTGAAACATTTGTTAGTCATTTGGAGAACTATTTTAGAGACGTTAAAGTCAAAAAGTGAGATCGTGGAACCCAGTGTTCCCCCCCCCCACCCCTGGCCACCCCTGAACCTCTGCCAGTTGCCGCCTGAACCTCTGCCAGTTGCCGTCGCGTCTGCAAAGACTGAGGACAGAGATGAAGACAGTCTTTTTGACCTGGATCCTATTAACCCCAAGGAGCCTGTGCATGCTCATCAGGCTGCTGTTGCTGCTTCTGAAGTTCTGACGCCTGTTAATTCTGATGCTGACCTGGATGATCCTTTTGACATGGAGCCGGAAAAGAAGCCTGATTTATATCCCCCAGATCCTCATGATAAATGGGCAGCTGTAAAGGGAGAAGTGAAATGGGTGGGGGATGCAGATATATTGTGTGCTTTCCCTGTGATGTATGTGCTGGATCAAGACCCTCGGTGGGAATGTCCCTCGTATGCCCTTATCAGGGGTATCGGGCGGGCTGTGACGGACCGTGGACTTGGGGTCCCATATACAACTCATTTGATACAGTCTCTCTGTGATACTCATGTACTAGAAGTTGGCAAATATGTCTATGATTCTATTGACGCTTGGAAACCTTTATAGATATTGCTGGCCACTTCTTCTGACATAGTCTGGCCACCTGTGTCAGAATGAGTGTGCATTTTGGCCAGTATAAAAGCCCAAGCCTCATGTGATGTGGGGGAGGCAGAGCCTCTGCGGGGACGCTCGCTAGGGCTGAGCCTGCCACCTCACACTGCGATTATGCTTGTTGGAGCTGGTTTCCTGATAGTCTTCACAGAGTCCTTGTGCCGCATTCTGTACATGGGACTGTGTAGTGCGAGTAATGATTGTCTGAATTTTGTGTTTCAAATATTATAGTTGTGTGAAGTGTGCTTGTGGGATCCCATACGCATACGTATGTGTGTGTGTGTGATGAGGGCAGATGGTGTTCTATGTATTTTTTTTTTGTTGTTGTGTTCATGTAAAAGTTTTTAACAGGTAGCGGTTTAACATTTCAGGCGAGAAAGGGTTAATGCAAAGGTGCGGTTGCTGACAGGTATTTATGGTTGCTGCTGAAGCAGGCAGGCAGCTGTAGCTGCTGCCGAGCAGGCTACTGTTTGTAGCCGTGCAAAGCAGGGTGAACAACTTAAAAAAAAAAAAAAAGAAGAAAAAAAAAAAAGGTAAAGTTACAGAGCACAGGTAGACAGGTGATAGATTGGAATCTATTCAGAGAGAGGCTCTGTCAAACAATGATTTGATTGTTTGCAGGCCTTGCAGGAAAAGATTCTCGCCTTTCCTGTTAAGTACCAGATTAACGCTCAAGGTCAGGCAGTAAATGCTGAAATGTCTCCCTTAAATTGGAAATTGCTATCTCAGTTAAGGCAAACTGTTATTTCTACAGGCATTCAGTTTGAACCCACTAGGCAAATGTTGTCATATATTTGGGGAACAGATTTGCTGTTATATTAAAAGTATTGTGAAATTAATCCTCACCCCTTCGCAGTTGTTGTTATGGAACATGTATTGGCAGAAAGCCTGTCAAGAGGCAATTGCAGTTCAGCAAGGCCAGGGAGATCCCCTGATTGGGGCACAATTATAACACCTGATGGGAACTGGACATTTCTCCACTAAGGAGGCTCAAGTCCTGCTAGGTCCAGAATTGTTAAAAGAATCTATGAGACTAGCCTTGCGAGCTCTATCACAGATTAAAGATACTACTGCAGCTCCTGCCTACATGAAAGTGACACAGAAAAAGGACGAGCCCTTCAGTACCTTTGTGGATAGGGTAGCTGATGCTATAAGGAAGTCAGGTGCTCCAGAATACATGCATGGTATTTTACTGCGTCAGTGTGCAATACAGAACTGTACTGATGCTGTAAGGCAGATACTTGTTCAGTTACCTGCAAATGCCACTGTAGAAGAGATGCTAGAATGAATGGCACGGGTACCTATGGGGCATCAGGCAATGTTGGTTGAGGCAGTAAAAGCAGTGGGAGAGGCAATTCAAAAAAGTCTTTCGCAAGTATTAGCGGCCTTGGCACCTTTGCAAGCCACCGGTATGGTCAAGGGTCCTCAATGTTTTAGATGTGGTCAAAATGGGCACATGAGAAAAGATTGCCACCACTCGGTGTGCTGCCCTAATTGTCAAATGGATAACCATTGTGCTGCTACCTGTCGACGTAAACAAAACCTGTTGGGAAACAGGCAGCGGAGCGCCAAGACCCGTCGCGCGATGATCCCAAGCATGGGTACTACAGCCCCTGCGCCTCAATGTGTGTACGCAGCAAATCAAACCCCATCGCCTGCAACCAGCCACCACCGGCAGCCTCGGAATGGACTTGGCAACCGCAGCAGATACTACCTTATGTGATAAGACCGTGTCATTGCTCTCTACTGGAATGTATGGTCCTCTGACTTTAAATAATAAGCCTATAGAAGCCTTGCTACTGGGGAGATCATCATCTGCGTTGAAAGGACTATTTATTGTTCCAGGTGTCATCGATGCTTATTATATGGGTGAAATTACGTTAAATTATTTATGCATCTTTGGTGATGAACAAACTCCAGCGGTTGTTAAGCACTTTGTACAAACAGAAGCGCAGAAGATAAAGCCTTCTTTTAAGGCGTACTATCGAGATCCTAATACAGGTTTGTGGCAGGGACCGGCAGAAGTAATATATCTGGGCCGTGGTTACGCCTGTGTTTCTGCTCCCGCAGGACCCTTGTGGGTACCATCCAAGTGACTAAGACCGGCTGCTGCAGAAGCTCCAGTGACAGCGTCTCCGAGCTAGTGTATGGACCCTGACTCGCAGGCCCAGGAGGAGCGTCGCTTGCGCCGAGCGCTACAGCCACTAGTAGAAGAACTTAACTCCTTAATCAACACAGAGCTTTCGTTGAGCACGGTCGCCCTCCTAGATCCGGTCCATGGCCACAGGCATATAGTGGTACAAATGAGATTGGTGATACAACAAGTGCTTTGATAACTGTAGTTTTTGTCATCAGTGTGACCCTACAGTAGAATTGTATTGTGGTGGTTGTCAGTCTATAAGATATCTTCGCCAGAGTTGGCTGAAACAAAGACTTTTGTATAGTCTGTCTAAATAACTTTTATGTAACCTGCTTATAGCACTTCGGAAATATTTAGCTGATTTTAGAAGTACAGATTTTGAATTACTCGAGTTATTTGAAAATCGAGGTTCGCTTCATAGAGCTGCATATACGTTTGCTTTACAAGCTGCTTCGCCAATATAGGCCTCATAATTATAGTTTGTTGCTTTGTTATGCTTTGCAATGTTATTCTACTTGTTTACAACGACTCCTGACTCAATCCTTATTCCTTCATAAATAAAAACGGGGGAATTGTGGGGGATTGGCTTGTCGAAAAAGGTCACGTTCCCATCAACGAGCTGAAACAAGACATCTGTGTGGAACATGGTGCAGACTTCTCATGCCAGATAATGAACTGAAGGACACCGGCAAACAGCAACATACCATGACCAATCACAGCCAAGGACGCTAAGCGATAAGTGCATGAGAAAGAGGATGTTGGGGTAGCTGCAAAAATGTAGAGCTTACACAATGCCTTATTTGTGCCAGAACCAATCAAGTGCCTGGTACTTGCATATTTACTGTTATATTAACCGAAGGTAGAAGCCCAATAAATGAAGCTTGCTGTTAACTCATATTGAGTTGTCCAAGTCTTCCTTTCACGACAATGCTGTTCCGCAAGTGCTCTTCTGCTGTACCTTGCCTGTGTACAGCAAGGGAGATGATGTTTCTGCTCTGTGAAGAGTTTGACTTGGAAAGCAGATCTCTTACTCCCTGTTCATCAGACACCAATGGGCACTTGGAAGAATTGAAGGACTTTAGGCTTCCAGATGATCACAGTACACAGCGGGAGTCTGACTTCTCTGATTGCCTGTCGTTGGATCAAATGGGCGCACGAGGGAACGGGAGTCATCTAGGGGCAAGAAAGCTGGGCTGAGGTTCGGGCAGTCTGTGCTACTGGACTTTTAAATGCGCACCGAAGAAAGCCCCAGGTTTAAATGCATCTGGTACACATTATACAGGTTATTGGTAGACTGTTCCTTGCTTTTCAGTATCTTTGCTGAGTGTGAGAGCTGATTTCACTGGTTAGCATAGATGAAGATCTAATGTTTAACGTTCAGATACATTTCTCACTTGGGTTTTTCTCCGATCTCTTACACAGGCAGAGGAGTTGTTTGAAAGCAGTAGTGAGGAGGAGGCTGATGCTGAGGAAGCTGGAGGGGCAAATTGTGTCGTTGATGTTGAAGATCTTGGCAATATCACAAGGCATATGAAGGAAGCAAAGGTACCGTTGTTACAGTGAGTGTGGAACTATCAGGTCTTTGTCAGTGATCAGCTGAATTGATTAAAATACACTCGCTGGATTTGAATTGGTTGGATCTAGTTAAAGGGAGAGTAAAATAGGAGCTATTGGAGAACCTGTCCCCAGGCAAGACTATACTTGGATGTGTGTTGGATTTACTTCCTTGCTAACTGGGACTTGTTCACTGAGCAAATACTGCAGTGGTAACCTTTTATTGTGAGTCAGAGGGAAAATGACTTCCACTGTTCAGCTCTGAATATCCATCTCTGTTGCTGTGATTCACAGTCCAGTGTCCAAACAGAAATCTTGTTACTGGATCTGCCCGTGGGAGCTTGATGTGACCTATGCTGAGCCTGGCAAAGACAACCATAATCCTGTGTTATGCCAGGGTGTTGCTGTCTCCCTTCCTGTGTGGGTCTGTTCATGTTTCATTTTCTGTGTGCAGTCTGCCAACAGAATACATTGGACTCCTTTATCTGGTTAGCACAGAGGAAGGAGTGAGAATACACATAGGTACTAGGCTAAACCTTCCTGTGTTCCCCACACTTTTTGCTGGCTGAGCAGCTGGCAGTTGGGAGGGGAAGGGTGTGCCCAGGAGAGACCTGGGATGACTGTGTTGCAGGCTGCTGACTATTTCCCCCTTAGCAACCTTTCTGTGGTGGGGTCTTTCCCTGTGCATCCTTGAGCTGCTCTCCACCCCTTCCTCAACAAACCTACCTCTGTCTGTAACTGCACCTTCCTTGTCTTCTTGCATGGCTCTACACTGTGGACTTCTCACAGCTTTTTCCTGAAACTCCAGGCCTTGGATCACAGGAGGCTGCGTGCTCTGGAAGAGAGCATGGGATCTCTGTTCCTGACCTTAGGAAGGGGAAAGGAGGTAAAATCCTCCCCACTGCTTGTAATAAGCTCTGTGAGGAGAGTAGCTCCAGTGATGTGGGGCAAGGCAGGCTGCTGTGTGAGAGCTCCTGCGCCTCAGCTTGTATGGATCTGGTTCACTACAGCTTGCATGAGAAGACGAACCGATTGGAGGGAGAAGGGCTCAATTTCTCCCTGTGTGGCTGTGCTGTGGTCCTTTCTCCTCTCCTGCCTGTCTCACTGACTCACTTCACCACCAGTGGTCAGTGAGAAGTGCTGCCGCACAAAGACATTCGTCTGCAGCGATGAGCTGTGGTTTCTGATCTGATGACAAGCGGTTATTCTGCCATGGCAGCTGGATGCTGCCCTCTTGTCTCTGCAAATGGTGAAATCCTGAGAAGCTTTAAATTATATCGTTCTTGTTCCTGGCCTTTCTATTCCTGTTCTGCATGGCTGATGAGTCTAGCTGTAATCTGCATTGCTGGTTTCATGCTTCTGTAAGCAGAGCAGGTAGAGGTGAAAGGGCTTCCAGCGGTGGCTTCATGTAAGTCCTCAGCTCTCTTGAGTGGGGTAATGGCAAGAGATAGGTCTGTACATACATCCTGAGGAGCCCGAACTGCTGGCTGTCCTTCATTAGCTGGAGGAGGAGTGACTGTGTCTGGGTGATGAATCTCCCAGGGAATGTGCCCGTTGACTCGCAGCAGGTTTATGCAAACACTCAAACTGTAAAACAGTCCCATAGGGGCAGTTATTTACTCTAATTAAAATAAATGCTGAAGACTTGATATGAAAGAGCAGGATGATCTGCATCTACGAAAGTAATTTATCATGATCAGCCTCTCCTGCTCCCAGGCAGGGAGGTTTAGTTGTTTAAATCTCAGTTTAAGTCACATCCTCACTTTAGTGGCTGTGAGTTTGTGCAACAAGAAGTTTTCTTTTCCACGTGAGCTGCCTAGTCCCTTGAGCCGTTTTTCCTCTTGCAGAATGCTGAACTATGTAAAATGAGTCTGATGCTTGTTTTACACTGACATCATCTGTTGTCTTGCAGTAATCCCTCCCAGCACAGGCAATGCTTTGGGTTTTTGTAGCTGAACTACCCACACACAAGCTAACAAGTTTAAAGAGAACTGGTGCACTTCAGGGTTCTATCAGGTGCTTCTTCATACACAAAGTTACTTGGGTTTGAAATGTTCCTAAACAGTTTTGAGCACAGATTTTGTGGATGTCAGTGTTGTTTGTTAACTCCTCTGCATATAGGAGATGGAATAGCAGGTGTTCTGCCTGTGCAATATGGTTAATTTGCAGCAATTTAGGGTGCAGCTTTGATCTCTTCTGCGGACAAGTAGTGCCTCTAGTGAGAATCACTTGTGGATGAGAGAGATGTACAGTCACAGATGGTCAGAATTCCTTGTTGTTCTGCTTTTTAAGGGCTGTTAGAGTGAAGCTGTGGAGTTTTATTTAATAAATGTTTCGTCACATCTCTGCAGGTGATCTTAATTTAATTTTGCATCCATCTCCTGTTGCCTGACCTGATGGAAATCAAGGCTGAATTCTGTTCTACTGCTTTTTTCCTTATGCTTCACTGAACTTCACAAAGTTATCATCAAAGGGCTTGAGACAGATGCTGGGTTCTTGCAGTCATTTGGGTCAGGCAGATGACTTCAGTAGTTCAAGGTGAATGCCAGAAGCTCTTTTCCTGTCAGTCATCGCTATTCTACTTAGGAACTACTCTCAGGGAGCTACTCTGTCTTGGGAAAGAGGTGGAGTTTCAAAGAGCTTCTGAAGGTGTAGGTGCACAGTTGAAGGTGCTGGTGCCTTTTGCACACTGAGTGAGCACAAAAATTGGCAGGAGGTTGGGTGGCAACAGGAAATCATTCAAATATATAAAACAGTGGCTGATACAAAAGTAAATCCCACCCTCGGTTTACCAAATCACGTACTGTGTGGTGGGGACTGCTTCAGAGCTGCTAAAAGCCAGCCCTTTGTTTGCCAACTAATTCAACTTTTGGAACTTGCTGCAGGGGATATAGTTGCAGATGATTCTGGTCAGGGTTCTGAGCTGGACCCAGACTTTGATGTGAGTGCAGATAATGCCTGTGGTTTCATGAGGGGGAATAGCTGGGGGTGGAAGTTCACCAGTGGGTAATAGGACTGTGGCCTGAAGGAGGCCTGGGGAGGTCTGAAGCTGCTTCTGTTGGATGCCTGGTGACCCAAGGCTGTGGTGCCAGGCAGAGATGGATGATGCAGAAGTAGGTAGGTGAAGGTCTGGGCTTTCTCTGCATTTACCACCCTTCCAGCTGCTTATTTCTAGGCCTAGAACCTATTCTCCTGTCCTGAGTTTACCCGGAACCGTTTTGCTCCTTCTTAGTAACTGGTGCAAGCTCTGTGTTTTGACTTCCAGCCTGGGCAGAGAGCTGATAACACGTATTGTTTTTAATTGTTGCTAAGTAATGTTTATTCTGGCCAAGGACTCTGTGAGTCTCATGCTCTGCTGGGGACGAGGGAGGCCGGGAGGAAGCAGAGACAGGACACCTGACCCAAACTAGCCAAAGAGGTATTCCATACCACAGCACGTCATGCCCGGAGAGGTAACTGGGAGTTACCCGGAAGGGCAGGCTCTCTCTCTTCGGGGGGGTCGAACTCGTTCGGCAGTGGTATCGTATTCTCTTGTTATTTTCTCTTATCAATATTATCATTGGCAGTAGCAGTAGTGATTTGTGTTATACCTTAGTTACTGGGCTGTTCTTATCTCAACCTGTGGGAGTTACATTCTCCTGATTCTCCTCCCCATCCCTCCAGGAGGGGGGAGGGTCCGGGGGAGGGGTGAGTGGACGACCTGTGTGGGTTGGTTTAAACCACGACATCTCCAAATGGCTTTTATGCACCAGGAGAAGGCAGTGATGGTTCTTAGTGAATTTAGTAACTAAGGACTTCTACAGTTGTGGCACGTTTTCCCTGTCCTCCAAAGTTACTCCCCTGAAATGTATTTATCAGACCAAATATGAAATCTAATGGGTGTGTCTGTGGCCTGCAGGACTGCTGTTAATCACAGGGGTACCTTTTCTTCGGGTGGATTATCTCCCACAGCTGGGAGACTGATGGACTGGAAAGACAGATCAATCTAGACTTGTTCCCAGGGAATGAAATGGCTTTATTAACCTTTGTATTTCTAAACTGCAGGCATGAGTAGTAGTGATAATACCTTAATTTTCTGTTGATGGGCTGGGAAGCAATCAAATGGGCATATTCTCTTGACACAGTTTTGAGATTAATGTTCTTGGTTTCCCAAACAAAAAGTTTAGTGATCCTGAGAGTCACATTTGCAATGTAAATAAAAAAGGGGGGGTGTGTGTGTCTGTGTGTGAGAGAGAGCAAGAATGAGATGGGGTTTACAGGAAACAATATATGGTCAAGAGGTTTGTTTCCTTTTGTGTGCATTTGCCACGGGGGATGTTTCCTGATCCCCTTTGGCTCTCTTGCCTGAAAAGCTGTTGAATGGGAAACTGTTCACCAGCACTGGGAGTGTCCATCACCCCCTTTGTGAGCATGTGAGGGCTGTGGAAGATCAAACCTTGCTGACACTGGATGATGAAACTTCTGGTGAAGTTCTATTTGAAATGAGGCAGTGAGTGTTAAGATATAAGGTGCTTAAGGTATAAGGCTTACAGAAAAAGGGTTGTCTGCAACTTTGAGTTGCAGGCAGAAACTTCTTGGAGTCTCCAAGAATTGTTAGCTGTATTTTAAGGTACCTGCATGAGGCTGGGGTACTTAACTGTCAGATTTAAAATCAACTAAAACTGATATAGAGGTTTAGAGCTCTCCAAAAACTTCCTGGAACTTTTAATGTGTGAAAGATTCCTATGGGAGCACTGCTTTCATCTGCAGCAGATCATTTGGCTGGGCTGGGCTTTGACCTCTGCTGCTGTGGCTCAGAATTCAGTGTGAGCCTACATTTTAAAACAAGCTTTGATAAATATCCTTTAATTGCTTGGCAACTAGTTCTAGCATTAAAATCTGGATTTGTCACAGGGACACTTCACCCTTTCCTTCAAATCTTTCTTCTCTAAATCTTTTCTATTGAAAAGGATTATAATCCATAAATAATATTACAAGAGCTCTTGAGACTTGCCTTATCTGGGTAGGACTTGGGAATCCCTGATAAATAAGGGTGGAAAAAGGAAAAGTTACTTTAAAGGTAAGCTCAGGCTGGACCTTGTGTTTGGCTGCACTCGTGTTCTGTGGGACAAGCCCCACAGGCTGGGCCTGCAGCTGCAGCAGCTCTCCAGGTTCTTGCTTGCAGTGGTCAGTGCAGTTTGTAGGTGGCTCTCAAGTGCCAACACATCCTCATCTTGTCCAGTGTCCCCCTGCTCTGTGTGAAGAGCAGCTTTGGACAGTGGGAGCTGCTGTTTCTTTCCTGTTACAAGGTGAGCCACAATTTTGCTTCCTTTGCTGATACTTGCGTTGCCAAAGCAGGCACAGTATTCCCCTGTCCTTGTTCGTGTGTCAGAGGTGCTCTTCTGACATCCCTCTCTTGCTGTTGGGTTGCAGAGGCTTGGCATGAGATGGGAATTGCATTTTGGTAGGTGCTGTAGATGTGCAGATGAGATGATGCAATCTTTCCAAAAAGCTTTCTCAACAGAAGAGAGTGGCACTAAGAGAATAGAAGTAGCATTCTCTCAGCTCTACAGAAGGAGGTGGATACTATAACACGGCATTGAACTGTTTCTGTGTTGCATGGGGTACTAACATGTGTTCCAAACCATCTGGGTTTTTTTCAATGTAATTGTGAAAAACATTTTCTTGTAATAATGCAGTGAAGCTTTTGCACAAGGAAATGATGTTCCTCTTTGCCACTGGCAGGGCCTTTGCCAGTGTCTGGTGGCAGCCTGGGGCTGGATCTGTGCTCCCTGTGTAGGGGTCAGTCTGACCCAGCTCAGTTGGGCTGGTCCCAGTGACCCATCAGCAGTGCCCAAACAAGGATGGGTTGGTAGGTTTTAAAGGAAGAGAAGTGTTATGTATCGTCTGCTGTGAACAAACATGCAGGAGAAGCCTAGGTGTGAAGCACAAGGCTTTGCTGGCAAAGCAGCTGGTGTGGTTGTGTGCATGGAACTAGGCTGTGTCCCCCGAATTACTTCAGACTTTCTGGCCTGTGATTTTGGCAAGTGGGGCTTTGGTTTGCTGCTTAAATCACATTTACCTGAATTTTAGTTCTGGTTACTGTAGCACAGAAGAAAGGAGTAAAAGTGTGACTGTATGGCCCAATTTTCAACTCTAAGGGGGTGACTTTTGGCTGGAGACAGGCACATTGTTAGTTTTCTTTTGTTTCCTTTGGGAATCAATCTTCGTGGTGAATTAAAGGAAGTTTCCCAAATCAAACAAACGTTGGCAGAACTGTGCAGCAGATGGAGTTGTGGTTTAATGAGCTGCTGTAAAGCTTTCCCTCCAGCACAGCAGGGATGTTATAGCTCAGGGAAGCAACCTTCAAGCCCTCTGGAGCCCTGCAGATGTATTTTTAGAGTTGTGATCTGGGAATTGTTTTATCCATGAGGATTCTGGCTGATGTTGAACTACAGGAAAATGGGATGTTGGTAGGATCATTTAGCCACTTGTATTTCACAGATGTGCAGTACCCTCGCAGACTGAGGTGGCTGGATAGCAGCAGAAGTCTTCCCTTATTACGTGTCTGCATGCATTTGGGTTTTCAGATGCTGTTATATATGTCCAAATCCCTCCGCATTGACTTTTCAAAGGAAAGACAGTGCAAGATTCGCCCTGTGGAGGCTGAGCTGCAGGTCTGCTTGAATAGCATCCTTCCTTTGGCTGGCAGCTAGTACCTGCTGCCTCAGCATAACGTGAGGGACCTTCTGTTACTCTGCCGCGTGGGGAGATACGTGTGGATGGAGACTTCCTTCCATCTGGTTATGGCATAGTCACAAAGGTTTCTGTTCCAGGAATAAAAGTCTCACTTCCGAGAGAGCTTCTCCGGGGCCTTCCCCATTTTGGGGCCACTTCCTGAAAATACATGCCATGAGATTTGCTCTTGATCAGGACACTTCCTCTGGCAGTCCTGAGGGGTAATGGATTGCCAAGATCCCCATCTCTCAGCTGTCGTGCTTCAGCCGTTGTCTGCTTTTTGCTTCAGGCTTTTGTGCTTAACTGGAGTGGGTATGGAGCTTGTGTTTCTGTTGACTCTAGAAGCTACTTCTAACGAGGTTTTCTTGCTGTTGGGGTGTTTGCTTGTTCACAGATTACTCAGTTGAAGGTTCCAGTAGTCGTCTTTGTGCTCACTTGCAAATGCGCAAAGCCGTTCTTGCTGTGGCTGAGGGAGTACTCTTACTGTGGAGTAAGTACTCTTGCTTAGTGAAGCTATGCTGGCTTGTCATCAAGCACCCTGTTGTTTTTCATGTGCCTTAGCGTGCTTTCCAGGAGAATCTGCTCCAAGATTTTGCCAGGCACAGAGGGGAGACTGGCTGGTCTGTAATGCCCTGGGTCATCCATTTTCCCATTCTTGAAAATGGGGGCTATATTACCCTTTTTCCAGTTGTTGGGAACTTCACTTGACTGCCATGATTTTTCAAACAAGTCCTCCTTTATTTTGTTTTGGTCAGGAACAATGTATAAGAATGGAAAACCTGGATTGAATATTCATGTTCAGTTCTTAATATTGGACTTTCTTCATCGAGGAGTACCCTCAAGGTACCCCTTACATTCAAAAGGTAAAACAGAGGTCCTCATGTCTTGAAGCTGGTCTAAAGAAACAATGCCAGAGTTAGGGAAAGAGTCTTAGCCCTTAATTAAACATTCGGGACATATTGGTTTGTTTCTTCTGTTCATTGCTTGTTGTAGACCTCTTTGGTAGCTCAGATATTATATGATAATTTTTCAAGATGAAATAATTTGTTCAGAAGGTCACAGGAAGTAGAAGGGGAAAGGGGGACTGTGAGTTTACTGGAAAGACAAACCCTGTCTTCCCTTGCGTGTCTTATATATGGGATCAAAGACTCCTGACTAATATTCACCTAACCTGGTTCTTAAGGAGGTTTTAAGATATATTTTCTGCTAATATCTTTGGCAAATTATCCCAAAGTTTGGCTGTATTTACTGCTACATCTCACCTTAATTGTTAAACTAAGGGCTGTTGATAGATTTGCCTCAGCAGACAAAATCAAATAGGTGAAGCTGTTAAAATGCTGAATTGTTTGTCTCTTCCTCTGTCTGTTAATGCAGGGATGCATGATACCACAAGTGATCAACCTCTGTCTTACCACAGCATTCCGTCCACTATATTAAGGTAAATGGAAATTAGATGTCTGATTTTAATCTTCTGCCATGAACCTGTCAGACTTCTAAATACCGTTTGCTGCAAAGCAAATAAGACTGTTGCTTCTTCTGTTGGTGTCCTCAACATAAAAAGGACA
This sequence comes from Lathamus discolor, assembly GCF_037157495.1. Classification (NCBI taxonomy): domain Eukaryota; kingdom Metazoa; phylum Chordata; class Aves; order Psittaciformes; family Psittacidae; genus Lathamus; species Lathamus discolor. Next base: position 6,953,777 of record NC_088901.1, read on the forward strand.
TGGAACTGCTGGAACAAGTCCAGAGGAGGGCCATGAGGATGATCAGGGGACTGGAGCACCTCCCATATGAAGATAGGCTGAGGAAGTTGGGGCTGTTCAGCCTGGAGAAGAGAAGGCTGCGTTGAAACCTCATAGCAGCCTTCCAGTATCTGAAGGGGGCCTATAGGGATGCTGGGGAGGGTCTCTTCGTCAGGGACTGTAGTGACAGGACGAGGGGTAGTGGGTTAAAACTTAAACAGGGGAAGTTTAGATTGGGCATAAGGAGGAAATTCTTTCCTGTTAGGGTGGTGAGACACTGGAATCGGTTGCCCAGGGAGGTTGTGAGTGCTCCATCCCTGGCAGTGTGCAAGGCCAGGTTGGATGAAGCCTTGAGTGGGATGGTTTAGTGTGAGGTGTCCCTGCCCATGGCAAGGGGGTTGCAACTAGATGATCTTGAGGTCCTTTCCAACCCTAACTATTCTGTGATTCTATGATTCTGTGATTCTTGTCCTGTGTTCAGTGGGCATGGGGAACACTCTAGTTCTGTTATGCCACTTTTCCTATGTACTTGGAAGACTAAGAAGGATGCAGAGTTTCAAAGTGTAGATTTGTCTGACTGCCGACAAGGAATTGTATGTCAATACATCAAGAAAATCTGGGAAAAAGAAAACTTGGAATTAGGTCAAACAATAGAGCCGATGAGCCCTCTGGGAGGGTTGGGTGTGGAGTGTTCTACCAGCAATGAAAGGGAAGGAGTTCCGTGTCTCGTGTCATTTGTGGAGTGCACTGAGAGGCAGATGCGACAGATAGCTGACACTTTTTTTGTGTGTGTGTAAAAATGTGTCTTTGGGTTAGACAATTTTAGCATAGATCGTGGATGTTTCCTCACACGATTATCATGAGCCCCTTTAACACAACACCAGATTGCATGATTTGACTTAGCGATACAACGCTTCTTGAATGAGTCATCTTAGTGCCAGATTTGAAGATATCTTTACTTGGTGCTTTTATTATGTCTAACTAGGACACAAGAGAGGCTGGAATATTTATCTAAGGCACAAAGGAGTGCAGTGAGCAAAGCTAGAAATAGAAAAGCCTGAGAATAAGGGATGCAGCAATGCTTGTTTAGCTGTCCTTCCTTAAAAAGTAAAACTACCGAGGAAGAAAGAAAATTATGACAATATATCAGAAACAGAGCTAAATTAGCAAAGGGAAATCAGAGTGGATTGTCCATGCCATTTACCTGCTGCACAGCAGCAGGAGGCCATACCAAAGATCTGAGAGAATCTCTTTCACAATTAAGCATAGCATTTGTCACCTCATAAGTTTGATTTCTCTGTGTTGGCTTTTTCTCACTGTTAATCAGAATGTACTGTTCACTTGGCTACCTCTGTTTTCTAGATTGTTAGGGAAAAGTTTGTTTCAAGAACGTGTTACTGAAAGGCATTCACCATGGATATCAGCCTGAGTGAGAAGTGTTGTTTAACTATAATTCACAGGAGGACTGTGCAAGCAGAAGCAATGAGTGGGCAGTGTTCGGGGATTTATAAATTCAGAAAAATATACCCTCTTCTGGTAACTGCTATGATATCAGTCATAAATACATGTGTTTTGCCTTTTTTAGTTATTGCTGTAAATTAGGGATAGAACTAAACCAAGTGTATTTCACAAGTGCATGTTGTTTTGTTTGCTGTGCAGCCAGATAGGATGGTTTGTGATGTTACAAAGGCTCATCATAAATATGTGGAAGACATTGCGGTCTATGTATGCCTGCAGAGAATAAAAGAAATTCAAAACCTCAACCACAAGGAAACAAATGGTCCATCTCTCCAGAGAACTGAAGGTTACAAACCCATCACAACCAACCACCAGACAAGTCAATGACTAACAAGATCACTGATATCAAAATATGTCTTACAATTACTTCTGTAAACTAAGGAGGCGATGAGATGGCTTTCCCATTATCAGCCAACTTGCAAGGATACATGCTTAACCTGAGAGCTGGATAGAAGAAAAGTTCTTCAGGATTTCAGCCAGCCACCATCACAGCTCATCTGAACTGTGAGCATTCTTCAAGCAGTGGGAAATGGACTAGACCAGAACAGCTCACATCAGTTGCTGTGGGCATATTGTTATGGCTGCTGAGGAGGCCCTGGCTCAGGGTAAGCGGTTGAGCAGGAGGTGGAAATCTGCTGAACAAGACACCAGAAACTTCTGAACATAACAAGTAGCTGTGTGGGAAGCCAGCAAAAGTTATAGTTGTGAGGGGTGGCTGAATCTCACAGGTGGTTAAGCGGGAGGTGTTTGAGAAAACATCAGACTCCACAGATAATTGGAGGGGAGTACTGTGAACCTTTGGGGGAGTAGAATATTGTAAGGCGAACAACACCCAGGTAACCATCTGTAATACCATATAATGGCAAAATTGCTTAGGTAAGAGGATCAGAAATCACATATTTGGGAATGGATGAATCAAAACTAGGAGCAGGTGGGAAAAAAAGTTATGGTTTGAGTTGTTTACATGGGGGGAAATTGGGAGGAGAAAGGTTGATACAAAGATGGTGGAAAAAAGAAGGCTAAGAAAGGGGAAAAGAATGCTAAGGTATGGAAATGCTGTGAGGACAGTGTATGGGGGTGCCTACCAGAAGCTCTGTTTTTGCTCAGGGCAGCTGGAGCAGGACAAGGAACAAAACCCTCTCATCTGACCCTGAAGCAAGGACTGAACTAATGACTGCAGTCCATGGGTCTGGGATGAGCACAGGGTAGGTGGTGTCCCTCTCCATTAAGGGTACACACAGATAGATGGGTAGGGCATCCCAGTATCACTGTGCCAGTGCCTGTTCCAGGCCTCATGGCATTAGCAGCCACCTCTTCATAATGCAAGTGTTATTTTCCTTACATTACTTAAAAGGCTATCATCACTTGATTGCAAGGTATCAGCAGCACACAGACTTATCATTTGCAAGCACCTCAGTTCGCTCTTTGGTCTGTGCCTTTCACTAGCCTATCTCATTCATTGGGATAGCAGAGAGATGCTGTGGGAACCCTTTCAGATGACAGGTTTTGTCCCCACAGTTCTCTTGAGTGAAGCTCTTCAGTTCACCCTCATGCTCTGTATTCGCCACCCATTTGCATGGTACCAGTTTATAAGCTATGCCTCTACTTTAGGGTGAACCAGACTCTTTGGTCAAGTCTTAAAGCTGCAATTTCAGCAGTGTCAATTAGTCTGTGAAAGAGAACAATCTATTAAAACAAGTCATTTTGTTTAAAACAAAAACAAACAAAAAAAACAAACCACCAACAAAACCCCACCCAGAAGTTGAATATACATGTTATTATCTCACCTGAGTTTCAGGCTGTATTTGTAAGTGTCTTCAGAAACACTAAATCCTGATTGCATCCTTCCAGGAGAGCAGGTAGAGAAACAGCTACACACCTAGGCTATGTCTGAATTTATCTCATTGTAATCGTCACTGAAAATTCCCTGCAGAAGTTCACAGATTGTCATTTTATCATCTTCAGAGGAACCCTGACACCCCACCCCCCACAGCCCCAGGTCTGGAGAGTGGAAAATGGGGAAAACTGGGGGTCTGTGACTGCACCGAGTTCTTCCCATAGTTTCCTAGGAGACTAGCTGCCCGTGCTGAGTGATGATGAATGCAGGACAGGATCTGGTCCCCCGCCCTGCACCATCTCCCCCTGCAAGCCACCGAGGCCATGCTGCTGAGCCCTGGCCCTTGTCTCAGACAGCAGCGGAGCTTTGTAGAGAAAAATAAATGAGAAAAGAAACGAAATGAGAATTTCAAATGAAGAATGAAATTGAAAAGCTTTGCGGGCGCCAGGCGCCAGGCACCGGCCAGCGAGACGCCCTCCTCACAGTGAAGGAAGGAACTGGGACATGCCATCTTCAGCTCTTCAGCTGTACGAATCCCACCATGGCCATTACACCCCGAGGAGAGGGCTGTGGACATGGTTCACTAGAATGGCAAATGAAACCCCTTGTGCAGCCCGCAGCTGCGCTTTGCAGGGCAGTGAGCATCCCACCTTGCTCCGGACTCTGCTGCCTCCAAAGCATCAGAAATGGTGCCAAGGGAAGGCCCTGTGTTGAAGCACCCTCAGGAAGGATGAAGTGTGTGAGAAGGGGGGGCTGTAGGGTAGGATGGTGCTTCATCCTCAGCTGGAAACTTGGACAACAACGCCAGACGCTTTCTGGGACGTTCAAGCGTTTAATAAGAGACAGAGGAAGGTTTCTGGGTGAAAGATGGAGCCTCCTGGTCCGGCAGGGTCAGCGAGTGGCCCTGCTGCTGGCCCGGCTCCTTTGGCCAGTGCTGGTGTCGCCTTGGAGCATCACCGACGGGGCAGCTTCTTGGCGGGTGCAGCGGAGTCTTCAGAGCTGCTGGTCTGCCTCTTGCGAGTGCAGCGGGGCCCGCGCTTGGAGCGGGCCCTGCCCCGGCGGGGAGCAGAGGGCCCGGGCACAGCCTGCCCTGGCTCCTGCTGCGCGTCTTCCTGCTCCGCTGGGGTGGGAGCGGGGCCGCAGGCAGGACCCCCCTGCACGGCAGCGCTCGAGGTGCTCGGGAGCGCGTCTGCGTCCGCCGCGTCCGCGCTGCTGGAGGGGGCTGCTCTGGGCTCGGGGGTCCCCAGCGTGCAGGCAGCGGGGCTGGGGCTGGGCTCGGGGCTCAGCTCCCAGCCCCCGGGGCGGTCAGAGCAGGTCACTCTGGTCGTGATGATCCACTCGCCTCTGTGCTGGCTGCCAGAGGAGGTGGTTCTCACCACCAGCTTGCCCTTGCATCGCTCCTGGCAGGCCTTCCAGCTGGTGCTGGCCACAGGGCTGCCCTCCCGCCACCAGCTGAACTCAGCCCAGCACTCTCTGGCTCTGTGGCTCTTCCCCAAGCCGCCGGCAGCACGGGAGTCCTCTCGGATCAGGAGTTTCAGCGCTTGCTCCGCGCACTCCTTCTCCGTGGCCTCGAGGAGCCTTCGCACGAACTCCGACGTGTGGTCCCTCAGGTCGGGGCGCAGCACCGCAACCAGGATGCTTTCATCCAGGCCGTAGACGGGCAGCGCGTCCAGGATCATGTGTGTCAGCATGTACGCCTTCATGCGCTTCACCCCAAAGAGCCGCTGCATCTCCCGACGCACCCAGGGCTTCAGCAAGAGCAGCAGCCGAGGGTACTTCTGGAAAAGGGACGCCCAGGCAGAGTCCGCGAAGCCCCCCACAGACCGTGGATCCATAGCACAGGGTTGGTTCACCGCGGGTGCTGCTGGCACTGGCAGTCCGGAAAGACCTTCCTCTCGGGCGTTGAGTGATGCTGCTGCACGTGCTCCTCCGGGAACTCCTCAGAGTCGTCTCCCACAGCAAGTGCCCTCTGGAAGTCACTGGGTGCAATATAAGCAGTGCGAGCAGCGACGTCACAGTGCGTGGCTGGTGGACGTCACAGGGTGTGGCTGGGGGCTGTCGCCATGGGCTCTCCACCGTATTTGCCGCTGCTTCATCCTCAGCTGGAAACTTGGACAACAACGCCAGACGCTTTCTGGGACGTTCAAGTGTTTAATAAGAGATAGAGGAAGCTTTCTGGGTGATGAATGGAGCCTCCTGGTCCAGCAGGGTCAGCGAGTGGCCCTGCTGCTGGCCCAGCTCCTTTGGCCAGCGCTGGTTCCGGCTTTGAGCATTCCTGGTGGTGCGATTTCTTTGCGGGTGCAGAGGAGTTCTTGGGGCTGACGGTCTTCCTCTTGTGAGGGCACTGGGTTTGGTATATTCCACCCAGGATAGCATTTGACTTCTTGGTAGCAAGGGCATATTGCCATCTTCCTTTCAATTTTGTGTCCACCAGGACCCTCACATCCTATTCTGCAAAGCTGCTTTCCAAACAGTTATTACCCAACATTTCCTGGCTCGTGGAGCTTTCGATTCCCAGGTAGAGCTCCTTGCACTTGCTCTTGTTGAACCTTTGCAGTTCTTTTCGGCCTGTTTCTCCAGCCTGTCGAGAAGGAGATGTAAGAGAAGGGCAGCAGGAGTATTGACAAAGAAGCAGGAGTTACCCGTTTCTTTGGCCTCCACTTCGCTCTTTAGGGTTGGGGAAGAAACTATCTTTGGCGGAAAGACTGAGAGAGCAGCCTGCGTGCTGGTAAGTGGCGCAGAGGCTCCAGCTCTGGTGATGGATAACGCATGCTAGTGGAGCCCGAGGGCAGGCTAAGCGCGGGTGTAAGGATTGTCAGTGGCAAGGACAGCTTGAAGGATGGAGGAAAATGTACGGGGCTTCCAGTCGACTATTCCATCGTCACTCAGGTGAAGCACCTCTTGTCTCAGAAGGGAGTTATGAGCGGTGACGGGTGCAGGAGCCAGCCCTTGGCATGTGCGTTTAACACTATTTTGGGCATCTTATTGCGACCACTCGAGCTCACCTGCAGCTGCACACTCTGTGCCCCTTGGGTTGCTCCCAGGAGAGGAGCCGTGATTCTGAGGAGAGAGAATTCAGGGTTAACCATCCTAAATGGAGAGGGTAATGCCACACAAGGAGGTGTGAACCTCTTCTGTCAACAGCTCTCACCTCCATAGAGCATCCCAGGGTTATGTGCAGCTGCCCCGCCTGTGGCTCCAGCATCCTCCCTGGCTCCGGGGCATTAAGGAATTAAAGGCAACCGTGCCATTGCCATTGCCATTCCGCTCCCATGCTTCCTGCCACCGCATCCCCACAGCTCATGAATCCCCATGCACAGGGGAGAGTCAGGAACGGGGCTTTTTTGTCACGGCAGCTTAGGTATTTGCTTTTCCTGTGGAGAAAAACATAAAAATAGTCCTTGAAATAACATTTTGAGGCTCTTCTAAACGTTGCACGCCGGGCGACCTTTCAGAGCCAGGCTTAGGGGTTTATTGTTCATGCCTAGGCCGGGACCCTCAGCAGCTGCAGGCCAGTCCTGCTCCCCAAGGGCTGGAGCCAAAAAGCGCTGAAACATCCATCTTCAGCTCTGCAACAGTCAGGGATGGAGCTCCAGGATTTCCACCCTTGCTGGAATGATGCACCCTCGGCTGTGTAACCTGTACACGCTGCCCTGTGCACCATGAGGTGGTGTGAGGAGCGTGGCTACCACCAGGATTTGGCTTCTCAGAGCACAAACGCAGCCAGCGAAGGTGCCAGGGAAGCACCAGCCATGCCACACCTCCCACTGGGATGCAGGGGATGACGTGGATTTGCACAGAGTCACAGCAGTCCTGGCTCTGCAGAGTCCAGCTGGTGCCACGGATGCAGGCATCCTGGACATTCCTGACGGGCACAGGATTCTGACGAAGGCAGGGGTTATGGCTAGGGGATACAAAGAGCAGTGGTCCGTGCAGACAAGGCTTTTCTGTTGGGTGGCGATGGAGGCACAGGGCACTTGCCCTGTTTTCCAGCTCTGCTCCCACTACAGATGGCTACGAGGAATAGGATTCCCAGTGTCAGGCAATATTTCCAGGGGCAGCTATAAAGCCTGTGTGTTGAGATTGCCTTTCCTTCCACGGCTCTGTCTATAATTAAGCTGGGAATGGGGGTTCCTAAATGCAGTGCCTCAACTGGGCCATTTCTGGAGTGATTGCCGGCTGGATTTGAGCAAGAATTCCATGACATTTCCACACTCCCTGGCATCCTTCCCCCAGCCAGCAGCAGCAGCACACTTAGGAGCCTCTCTTGATGAATCCAGACCTCCACTGGGCAATTATTAATTTTGTTAAAGCTCTATTCCAATCCCTTTCAAAGGCAGGACGATACATGAATATCCATTGAAGGGGGATCACCGTGACACCCACTCTGACACTCCAGTGGGTTTTTCCCTGATACAAAATACCTCCTGGAAAAAATGATGCCTTTCTGGCGTGTCATTCGTGGGGTTTTTACTGGAGTTCGGGAGACCCTGAAAGCAAGTAACACAACCGGAGGCTCCGAGGCAGTGCTGAGCAAGCTGCGAGGCCGGCACATACCCGGGGCTGGGCCGATGTTTGAGGTGGTTTACTTCAGCCCCCTCACTATGGGCAAAAATTTCACTCCACATTTCCCTCCACAAGCCGAAACCGCAAAAATGTCTGGTTTCAAGTAGGCAGAATGTGCGATTCCAGCTCTCCATAGAGATACACCGTTCACCACGGGAAGGCTGGACCAGCTGCACTGGGGTGTTGCCTCTTTCCTTCACACCTGCTTCGCCTTTTCTTTCTCCTACCAAGCAGGACTCACACAGTATCACAGTGCCAGGAACTGGTCTCCTCCAGCCAATTCACCAAAGCTGGGTTTTTACAGTGCGATTTCTTTTTAAGGCTGATTCCTAGGTCTGGAGGGTGGGAAGTGGGGAAAACTGGGGGTCTGTGACTGCACCGAGTCCTTCCCATAGTTTCCTAGGAGACTGGCTGCCCGCGCTGAGTGATGATGAATGCAGGACTGGATCTGGTCCCCCGCCCTGCACCATCTCCCCCTGCAAGCCACCGAGGCCATGCTGCTGAGCCCTGGCCCTTGTCTCAGACAGCAGCGGAGCTTTGTAGAGAAAAATAAATGAGAAAAGAAACGAAATGAGAATTTCAAATGAAGAATGAAAATGAAAAGCTTTGCGGGCGCCAGGCGCCAGGCACCAGCCAGCGAGACGCCCTCCTCACAGTGAAGGAAGGAACAGGGACATGCCATCTTCAGCTCTTCAGCTGTACGAATCCCACCATGGCCATTACACCCCGAGGAGAGGGCTGTGGACATGGTTCACTAGAATGGCAAATGAAACCCCTTGTGCAGCCCGCAGCTGCGCTTTGCAGGGCAGTGAGCATCCCGCCTTGCTCCGGACTCTGCTGCCTCCAAAGCATCAGAAATGGTGCCAAGGGAAGGCCCTGTGTTGAAGCACCCTCAGGAAGGATGAAGTGTGTGAGAAGGGGGGGCTGTAGGGTAGGATGGTGCTTCATCCTCAGCTGGAAACTTGGACAACAACGCCAGACGCTTTCTGGGACGTTCAAGCGTTTAATAAGAGACAGAGGAAGGTTTCTGGGTGAAAGATGGAGCCTCCTGGTCCGGCAGGGTCAGCGAGTGGCCCTGCTGCTGGCCCGGCTCCTTTGGCCAGTGCTGGTGTCGCCTTGGAGCATCACCGACGGGGCAGCTTCTTGGCGGGTGCAGCGGAGTCCTCAGAGCTGCTGGTCTGCCTCTTGCGAGTGCAGCGGGGCCCGCGCTTGGAGCGGGCCCTGCCCCGGCGGGGAGCAGAGGGCCCGGGCACAGCCTGCCCTGGCTCCTGCTGCGCGTCTTCCTGCTCCGCTGGGGTGGGAGCGGGGCCGCAGGCAGGACCCCCCTGCACGGCAGCGCTCGAGGTGCTCGGGAGCGCGTCTGCGTCCGCCGCGTCCGCGCTGCTGGAGGGGGCTGCTCTGGGCTCGGGGGTCCCCAGCGTGCAGGCAGCGGGGCTGGGGCTGGGCTCGGGGCTCAGCTCCCAGCCCCCGGGGCGGTCAGAGCAGGTCACTCTGGTCGTGATGATCCACTCGCCTCTGTGCTGGCTGCCAGAGGAGGTGGTTCTCACCACCAGCTTGCCCTCGCATCGCTCCTGGCAGGCCTTCCAGCTGGTGCTGGCCACAGGGCTGCCCTCCCGCCACCAGCTGAACTCAGCCCAGCACTCTCTGGCTCTGTGGCTCTTCCCCAAGCCGCCGGCAGCACGGGAGTCCTCTCGGATCAGGAGTTTCAGCGCTTGCTCCGCGCACTCCTTCTCCGTGGCCTCGAGGAGCCTTCGCACGAAATCCGACGTGTGGTCCCTCAGGTCGGGGCGCAGCACCGCAACCAGGATGCTTTCATCCAGGCCGTAGACGGGCAGCGCGTCCAGGATCATGTGTGTCAGCATGTACGCCTTCATGCGCTTCACCCCAAAGAGCCGCTGCATCTCCCGACGCACCCAGGGCTTCAGCAAGAGCAGCAGCCGAGGGTACTTCTGGAAAAGGGACGCCCAGGCAGAGTCCGCGAAGCCCCCCACAGACCGTGGATCCATAGCGCAGGGTTGGTGCACCGCGGGTGCTGCTGGCACTGGCAGTCCAGAAAGACCTTCCTCTCGGGCGTTGAGTGATGCTGCTGCACGTGCTCCTCCGGGAACTCCTCAGAGTCGTCTCCCACAGCAAGTGCCCTCTGGAAGTCACTGGGTGCAATATAAGCAGTGCGAGCAGCGACGTCACAGTGCGTGGCTGGTGGACGTCACAGGGTGTGGCTGGGGGCTGTCGCCATGGGCTCTCCACCGTATTTGCCGCTGCTTCATCCTCAGCTGGAAACTTGGACAACAACGCCAGACGCTTTCTGGGACGTTCAAGTGTTTAATAAGAGATAGAGGAAGCTTTCTGGGTGATGAATGGAGCCTCCTGGTCCGGCAGGGTCAGCGAGTGGCCCTGCTGCTGGCCCAGCTCCTTTGGCCAGCGCTGGTTCCGGCTTTGAGCATTCCTGGTGGTGCGATTTCTTTGCGGGTGCAGAGGAGTTCTTGGGGCTGACGGTCTTCCTCTTGTGAGGGCACTGGGTTTGGTATATTCCACCCAGGATAGCATTTGACTTCTTGGTAGCAAGGGCATATTGCCATCTTCCTTTCAATTTTGTGTCCACCAGGACCCTCACATCCTATTCTGCAAAGCTGCTTTCCAAACAGTTATTACCCAACATTTCCTGGCTCGTGGAGCTTTCGATTCCCAGGTAGAGCTCCTTGCACTTGCTCTTGTTGAACCTTTGCAGTTCTTTTCGGCCTGTTTCTCCAGCCTGTCGAGAAGGAGATGTAAGAGAAGGGCAGCAGGAGTATTGACAAAGAAGCAGGAGTTACCCGTTTCTTTGGCCTCCACTTCGCTCTTTAGGGTTGGGGAAGAAACTATCTTTGGCGGAAAGACTGAGAGAGCAGCCTGCGTGCTGGTAAGTGGCGCAGAGGCTCCAGCTCTGGTGATGGATAACGCATGCTAGTGGAGCCCGAGGGCAGGCTAAGCGCGGGTGTAAGGATTGTCAGTGGCAAGGACAGCTTGAAGGATGGAGGAAAATGTACGGGGCTTCCAGTCGACTATTCCATCGTCACTCAGGTGAAGCACCTCTTGTCTCAGAAGGGAGTTATGAGCGGTGACGGGTGCAGGAGCCAGCCCTTGGCATGTGCGTTTAACACTATTTTGGGCATCTTATTGCGACCACTCGAGCTCACCTGCAGCTGCACACTCTGTGCCCCTTGGGTTGCTCCCAGGAGAGGAGCCGTGATTCTGAGGAGAGAGAATTCAGGGTTAACCATCCTAAATGGAGAGGGTAATGCCACACAAGGAGGTGTGAACCTCTTCTGTCAACAGCTCTCACCTCCATAGAGCATCCCAGGGTTATGTGCAGCTGCCCCGCCTGTGGCTCCAGCATCCTCCCTGGCTCCGGGGCATTAAGGAATTAAAGGCAACCGTGCCATTGCCATTGCCATTCCGCTCCCATGCTTCCTGCCACCGCATCCCCACAGCTCATGAATCCCCATGCACAGGGGAGAGTCAGGAACGGGGCTTTTTTGTCACGGCAGCTTAGGTATTTGCTTTTCCTGTGGAGAAAAACATAAAAATAGTCCTTGAAATAACATTTTGAGGCTCTTCTAAACGTTGCACGCCGGGCGACCTTTCAGAGCCAGGCTTAGGGGTTTATTGTTCATGCCTAGGCCGGGACCCTCAGCAGCTGCAGGCCAGTCCTGCTCCCCAAGGGCTGGAGCCAAAAAGCGCTGAAACATCCATCTTCAGCTCTGCAACAGTCAGGGATGGAGCTCCAGGATTTCCACCCTTGCTGGAATGATGCACCCTCGGCTGTGTAACCTGTACACGCTGCCCTGTGCACCATGAGGTGGTGTGAGGAGCGTGGCTACCACCAGGATTTGGCTTCTCAGAGCACAAACGCAGCCAGCGAAGGTGCCAGGGAAGCACCAGCCATGCCACACCTCCCACTGGGATGCAGGGGATGACGTGGATTTGCACAGAGTCACAGCAGTCCTGGCTCTGCAGAGTCCAGCTGGTGCCACGGATGCAGGCATCCTGGACATTCCTGACGGGCACAGGATTCTGACGAAGGCAGGGGTTATGGCTAGGGGATACAAAGAGCAGTGGTCCGTGCAGACAAGGCTTTTCTGTTGGGTGGCGATGGAGGCACAGGGCACTTGCCCTGTTTTCCAGCTCTGCTCCCACTACAGATGGCTACGAGGAATAGGATTCCCAGTGTCAGGCAATATTTCCAGGGGCAGCTATAAAGCCTGTGTGTTGAGATTGCCTTTCCTTCCACGGCTCTGTCTATAATTAAGCTGGGAATGGGGGTTCCTAAATGCAGTGCCTCAACTGGGCCATTTCTGGAGTGATTGCCGGCTGGATTTGAGCAAGAATTCCATGACATTTCCACACTCCCTGGCATCCTTCCCCCAGCCAGCAGCAGCAGCACACTTAGGAGCCTCTCTTGATGAATCCAGACCTCCACTGGGCAATTATTAATTTTGTTAAAGCTCTATTCCAATCCCTTTCAAAGGCAGGACGATACATGAATATCCATTGAAGGGGGATCACCGTGACACCCACTCTGACACTCCAGTGGGTTTTTCCCTGATACAAAATACCTCCTGGAAAAAATGATGCCTTTCTGGCGTGTCATTCGTGGGGTTTTTACTGGAGTTCGGGAGACCCTGAAAGCAAGTAACACAACCGGAGGCTCCGAGGCAGTGCTGAGCAAGCTGCGAGGCCGGCACATACCCGGGGCTGGGCCGATGTTTGAGGTGGTTTACTTCAGCCCCCTCACTATGGGCAAAAATTTCACTCCACATTTCCCTCCACAAGCCGAAACCGCAAAAATGTCTGGTTTCAAGTAGGCAGAATGTGCGATTCCAGCTCTCCATAGAGATACACCGTTCACCACGGGAAGGCTGGACCAGCTGCACTGGGGTGTTGCCTCTTTCCTTCACACCTGCTTCGCCTTTTCTTTCTCCTACCAAGCAGGACTCACACAGTATCACAGTGCCAGGAACTGGTCTCCTCCAGCCAATTCACCAAAGCTGGGTTTTTACAGTGCGATTTCTTTTTAAGGCTGATTCCTAGGTCTGGAGGGTGGGAAGTGGGGAAAACTGGGGGTCTGTGACTGCACCGAGTCCTTCCCATAGTTTCCTAGGAGACTGGCTGCCCGCGCTGAGTGATGATGAATGCAGGACTGGATCTGGTCCCCCGCCCTGCACCATCTCCCCCTGCAAGCCACCGAGGCCATGCTGCTGAGCCCTGGCCCTTGTCTCAGACAGCAGCGGAGCTTTGTAGAGAAAAATAAATGAGAAAAGAAACGAAATGAGAATTTCAAATGAAGAATGAAAATGAAAAGCTTTGCGGGCGCCAGGCGCCAGGCACCAGCCAGCGAGACGCCCTCCTCACAGTGAAGGAAGGAACAGGGACATGCCATCTTCAGCTCTTCAGCTGTACGAATCCCACCATGGCCATTACACCCCGAGGAGAGGGCTGTGGACATGGTTCACTAGAATGGCAAATGAAACCCCTTGTGCAGCCCGCAGCTGCGCTTTGCAGGGCAGTGAGCATCCCGCCTTGCTCCGGACTCTGCTGCCTCCAAAGCATCAGAAATGGTGCCAAGGGAAGGCCCTGTGTTGAAGCACCCTCAGGAAGGATGAAGTGTGTGAGAAGGGGGGGCTGTAGGGTAGGATGGTGCTTCATCCTCAGCTGGAAACTTGGACAACAACGCCAGACGCTTTCTGGGACGTTCAAGCGTTTAATAAGAGACAGAGGAAGGTTTCTGGGTGAAAGATGGAGCCTCCTGGTCCGGCAGGGTCAGCGAGTGGCCCTGCTGCTGGCCCGGCTCCTTTGGCCAGTGCTGGTGTCGCCTTGGAGCATCACCGACGGGGCAGCTTCTTGGCGGGTGCAGCGGAGTCCTCAGAGCTGCTGGTCTGCCTCTTGCGAGTGCAGCGGGGCCCGCGCTTGGAGCGGGCCCTGCCCCGGCGGGGAGCAGAGGGCCCGGGCACAGCCTGCCCTGGCTCCTGCTGCGCATCTTCCTGCTCCGCTGGGGTGGGAGCGGGGCCGCAGGCAGGACCCCCCTGCACGGCAGCGCTCGAGGTGCTCGGGAGCGCGTCTGCGTCCGCCGCGTCCGCGCTGCTGGAGGGGGCTGCTCTGGGCTCGGGGGTCCCCAGCGTGCAGGCAGCGGGGCTGGGGCTGGGCTCGGGGCTCAGCTCCCAGCCCCCGGGGCGGTCAGAGCAGGTCACTCTGGTCGTGATGATCCACTCGCCTCTGTGCTGGCTGCCAGAGGAGGTGGTTCTCACCACCAGCTTGCCCTCGCATCGCTCCTGGCAGGCCTTCCAGCTGGTGCTGGCCACAGGGCTGCCCTCCCGCCACCAGCTGAACTCAGCCCAGCACTCTCTGGCTCTGTGGCTCTTCCCCAAGCCGCCGGCAGCACGGGAGTCCTCTCGGATCAGGAGTTTCAGCGCTTGCTCCGCGCACTCCTTCTCCGTGGCCTCGAGGAGCCTTCGCACGAAATCCGACGTGTGGTCCCTCAGGTCGGGGCGCAGCACCGCAACCAGGATGCTTTCATCCAGGCCATAGACGGGCAGCGCGTCCAGGATCATGTGTGTCAGCATGTACGCCTTCATGCGCTTCACCCCAAAGAGCCGCTGCATCTCCCGACGCACCCAGGGCTTCAGCAAGAGCAGCAGCCGAGGGTACTTCTGGAAAAGGGACGCCCAGGCAGAGTCCGCGAAGCCCCCCACAGACCGTGGATCCATAGCGCAGGGTTGGTGCACCGCGGGTGCTGCTGGCACTGGCAGTCCAGAAAGACCTTCCTCTCGGGCGTTGAGTGATGCTGCTGCACGTGCTCCTCCGGGAACTCCTCAGAGTCGTCTCCCACAGCAAGTGCCCTCTGGAAGTCACTGGGTGCAATATAAGCAGTGCGAGCAGCGACGTCACAGTGCGTGGCTGGTGGACGTCACAGGGTGTGGCTGGGGGCTGTCGCCATGGGCTCTCCACCGTATTTGCCGCTGCTTCATCCTCAGCTGGAAACTTGGACAACAACGCCAGACGCTTTCTGGGACGTTCAAGTGTTTAATAAGAGATAGAGGAAGCTTTCTGGGTGATGAATGGAGCCTCCTGGTCCGGCAGGGTCAGCGAGTGGCCCTGCTGCTGGCCCAGCTCCTTTGGCCAGCGCTGGTTCCGGCTTTGAGCATTCCTGGTGGTGCGATTTCTTTGCGGGTGCAGAGGAGTTCTTGGGGCTGACGGTCTTCCTCTTGTGAGGGCACTGGGTTTGGTATATTCCACCCAGGATAGCATTTGACTTCTTGGTAGCAAGGGCATATTGCCATCTTCCTTTCAATTTTGTGTCCACCAGGACCCTCACATCCTATTCTGCAAAGCTGCTTTCCAAACAGTTATTACCCAACATTTCCTGGCTCGTGGAGCTTTCGATTCCCAGGTAGAGCTCCTTGCACTTGCTCTTGTTGAACCTTTGCAGTTCTTTTCGGCCTGTTTCTCCAGCCTGTCGAGAAGGAGATGTAAGAGAAGGGCAGCAGGAGTATTGACAAAGAAGCAGGAGTTACCCGTTTCTTTGGCCTCCACTTCGCTCTTTAGGGTTGGGGAAGAAACTATCTTTGGCGGAAAGACTGAGAGAGCAGCCTGCGTGCTGGTAAGTGGCGCAGAGGCTCCAGCTCTGGTGATGGATAACGCATGCTAGTGGAGCCCGAGGGCAGGCTAAGCGCGGGTGTAAGGATTGTCAGTGGCAAGGACAGCTTGAAGGATGGAGGAAAATGTACGGGGCTTCCAGTCGACTATTCCATCGTCACTCAGGTGAAGCACCTCTTGTCTCAGAAGGGAGTTATGAGCGGTGACGGGTGCAGGAGCCAGCCCTTGGCATGTGCGTTTAACACTATTTTGGGCATCTTATTGCGACCACTCGAGCTCACCTGCAGCTGCACACTCTGTGCCCCTTGGGTTGCTCCCAGGAGAGGAGCCGTGATTCTGAGGAGAGAGAATTCAGGGTTAACCATCCTAAATGGAGAGGGTAATGCCACACAAGGAGGTGTGAACCTCTTCTGTCAACAGCTCTCACCTCCATAGAGCATCCCAGGGTTATGTGCAGCTGCCCCGCCTGTGGCTCCAGCATCCTCCCTGGCTCCGGGGCATTAAGGAATTAAAGGCAACCGTGCCATTGCCATTGCCATTCCGCTCCCATGCTTCCTGCCACCGCATCCCCACAGCTCATGAATCCCCATGCACAGGGGAGAGTCAGGAACGGGGCTTTTTTGTCACGGCAGCTTAGGTATTTGCTTTTCCTGTGGAGAAAAACATAAAAATAGTCCTTGAAATAACATTTTGAGGCTCTTCTAAACGTTGCACGCCGGGCGACCTTTCAGAGCCAGGCTTAGGGGTTTATTGTTCATGCCTAGGCCGGGACCCTCAGCAGCTGCAGGCCAGTCCTGCTCCCCAAGGGCTGGAGCCAAAAAGCGCTGAAACATCCATCTTCAGCTCTGCAACAGTCAGGGATGGAGCTCCAGGATTTCCACCCTTGCTGGAATGATGCACCCTCGGCTGTGTAACCTGTACACGCTGCCCTGTGCACCATGAGGTGGTGTGAGGAGCGTGGCTACCACCAGGATTTGGCTTCTCAGAGCACAAACGCAGCCAGCGAAGGTGCCAGGGAAGCACCAGCCATGCCACACCTCCCACTGGGATGCAGGGGATGACGTGGATTTGCACAGAGTCACAGCAGTCCTGGCTCTGCAGAGTCCAGCTGGTGCCACGGATGCAGGCATCCTGGACATTCCTGACGGGCACAGGATTCTGACGAAGGCAGGGGTTATGGCTAGGGGATACAAAGAGCAGTGGTCCGTGCAGACAAGGCTTTTCTGTTGGGTGGCGATGGAGGCACAGGGCACTTGCCCTGTTTTCCAGCTCTGCTCCCACTACAGATGGCTACGAGGAATAGGATTCCCAGTGTCAGGCAATATTTCCAGGGGCAGCTATAAAGCCTGTGTGTTGAGATTGCCTTTCCTTCCACGGCTCTGTCTATAATTAAGCTGGGAATGGGGGTTCCTAAATGCAGTGCCTCAACTGGGCCATTTCTGGAGTGATTGCCGGCTGGATTTGAGCAAGAATTCCATGACATTTCCACACTCCCTGGCATCCTTCCCCCAGCCAGCAGCAGCAGCACACTTAGGAGCCTCTCTTGATGAATCCAGACCTCCACTGGGCAATTATTAATTTTGTTAAAGCTCTATTCCAATCCCTTTCAAAGGCAGGACGATACATGAATATCCATTGAAGGGGGATCACCGTGACACCCACTCTGACACTCCAGTGGGTTTTTCCCTGATACAAAATACCTCCTGGAAAAAATGATGCCTTTCTGGCGTGTCATTCGTGGGGTTTTTACTGGAGTTCGGGAGACCCTGAAAGCAAGTAACACAACCGGAGGCTCCGAGGCAGTGCTGAGCAAGCTGCGAGGCCGGCACATACCCGGGGCTGGGCCGATGTTTGAGGTGGTTTACTTCAGCCCCCTCACTATGGGCAAAAATTTCACTCCACATTTCCCTCCACAAGCCGAAACCGCAAAAATGTCTGGTTTCAAGTAGGCAGAATGTGCGATTCCAGCTCTCCATAGAGATACACCGTTCACCACGGGAAGGCTGGACCAGCTGCACTGGGGTGTTGCCTCTTTCCTTCACACCTGCTTCGCCTTTTCTTTCTCCTACCAAGCAGGACTCACACAGTATCACAGTGCCAGGAACTGGTCTCCTCCAGCCAATTCACCAAAGCTGGGTTTTTACAGTGCGATTTCTTTTTAAGGCTGATTCCTAGGTCTGGAGGGTGGGAAGTGGGGAAAACTGGGGGTCTGTGACTGCACCGAGTCCTTCCCATAGTTTCCTAGGAGACTGGCTGCCCGCGCTGAGTGATGATGAATGCAGGACTGGATCTGGTCCCCCGCCCTGCACCATCTCCCCCTGCAAGCCACCGAGGCCATGCTGCTGAGCCCTGGCCCTTGTCTCAGACAGCAGCGGAGCTTTGTAGAGAAAAATAAATGAGAAAAGAAACGAAATGAGAATTTCAAATGAAGAATGAAATTGAAAAGCTTTGCGGGCGCCAGGCGCCAGGCACCAGCCAGCGAGACGCCCTCCTCACAGTGAAGGAAGGAACAGGGACATGCCATCTTCAGCTCTTCAGCTGTATGAATCCCACCATGGCCATTACACCCCGAGGAGAGGGCTGTGGACATGGTTCACTAGAATGGCAAATGAAACCCCTTGTGCAGCCCGCAGCTGCGCTTTGCAGGGCAGTGAGCATCCCGCCTTGCTCCGGACTCTGCTGCCTCCAAAGCATCAGAAATGGTGCCAAGGGAAGGCCCTGTGTTGAAGCACCCTCAGGAAGGATGAAGTGTGTGAGAAGGGGGGGCTGTAGGGTAGGATGATGCGTCATCCTCAGCTGGAAACTTGGACAACAACGCCAGACGCTTTCTGGGACGTTCAAGCGTTTAATAAGAGACAGAGGAAGGTTTCTGGGTGAAAGATGGAGCCTCCTGGTCCGGCAGGGTCAGCGAGTGGCCCTGCTGCTGGCCCGGCTCCTTTGGCCAGTGCTGGTGTCGCCTTGGAGCATCACCGACGGGGCAGCTTCTTGGCGGGTGCAGCGGAGTCCTCAGAGCTGCTGGTCTGCCTCTTGCGAGTGCAGCGGGGCCCGCGCTTGGAGCGGGCCCTGCCCCGGCGGGGAGCAGAGGGCCCGGGCACAGCCTGCCCTGGCTCCTGCTGCGCGTCTTCCTGCTCCGCTGGGGTGGGAGCGGGGCCGCAGGCAGGACCCCCCTGCACGGCAGCGCTCGAGGTGCTCGGGAGCGCGTCTGCGTCCGCCGCGTCCGCGCTGCTGGAGGGGGCTGCTCTGGGCTCGGGGGTCCCCAGCGTGCAGGCAGCGGGGCTGGGGCTGGGCTCGGGGCTCAGCTCCCAGCCCCCGGGGCGGTCAGAGCAGGTCACTCTGGTCGTGATGATCCACTCGCCTCTGTGCTGGCTGCCAGAGGAGGTGGTTCTCACCACCAGCTTGCCCTCGCATCGCTCCTGGCAGGCCTTCCAGCTGGTGCTGGCCACAGGGCTGCCCTCCCGCCACCAGCTGAACTCAGCCCAGCACTCTCTGGCTCTGTGGCTCTTCCCCAAGCCGCCGGCAGCACGGGAGTCCTCTCGGATCAGGAGTTTCAGCGCTTGCTCCGCGCACTCCTTCTCCGTGGCCTCGAGGAGCCTTCGCACGAACTCCGACGTGTGGTCCCTCAGGTCGGGGCGCAGCACCGCAACCAGGATGCTTTCATCCAGGCCGTAGACGGGCAGCGCGTCCAGGATCATGTGTGTCAGCATGTACGCCTTCATGCGCTTCACCCCAAAGAGCCGCTGCATCTCCCGACGCACCCAGGGCTTCAGCAAGAGCAGCAGCCGAGGGTACTTCTGGAAAAGGGACGCCCAGGCAGAGTCCGCGAAGCCCCCCACAGACCGTGGATCCATAGCGCAGGGTTGGTGCACCGCGGGTGCTGCTGGCACTGGCAGTCCAGAAAGACCTTCCTCTCGGGCGTTGAGTGATGCTGCTGCACGTGCTCCTCCGGGAACTCCTCAGAGTCGTCTCCCACAGCAAGTGCCCTCTGGAAGTCACTGGGTGCAATATAAGCAGTGCGAGCAGCGACGTCACAGTGCGTGGCTGGTGGACGTCACAGGGTGTGGCTGGGGGCTGTCGCCATGGGCTCTCCACCGTATTTGCCGCTGCTTCATCCTCAGCTGGAAACTTGGACAACAACGCCAGACGCTTTCTGGGACGTTCAAGTGTTTAATAAGAGATAGAGGAAGCTTTCTGGGTGATGAATGGAGCCTCCTGGTCCGGCAGGGTCAGCGAGTGGCCCTGCTGCTGGCCCAGCTCCTTTGGCCAGCGCTGGTTCCGGCTTTGAGCATTCCTGGTGGTGCGATTTCTTTGCGGGTGCAGAGGAGTTCTTGGGGCTGACGGTCTTCCTCTTGTGAGGGCACTGGGTTTGGTATATTCCACCCAGGATAGCATTTGACTTCTTGGTAGCAAGGGCATATTGCCATCTTCCTTTCAATTTTGTGTCCACCAGGACCCTCACATCCTATTCTGCAAAGCTGCTTTCCAAACAGTTATTACCCAACATTTCCTGGCTCGTGGAGCTTTCGATTCCCAGGTAGAGCTCCTTGCACTTGCTCTTGTTGAACCTTTGCAGTTCTTTTCGGCCTGTTTCTCCAGCCTGTCGAGAAGGAGATGTAAGAGAAGGGCAGCAGGAGTATTGACAAAGAAGCAGGAGTTACCCGTTTCTTTGGCCTCCACTTCGCTCTTTAGGGTTGGGGAAGAAACTATCTTTGGCGGAAAGACTGAGAGAGCAGCCTGCGTGCTGGTAAGTGGCGCAGAGGCTCCAGCTCTGGTGATGGATAACGCATGCTAGTGGAGCCCGAGGGCAGGCTAAGCGCGGGTGTAAGGATTGTCAGTGGCAAGGACAGCTTGAAGGATGGAGGAAAATGTACGGGGCTTCCAGTCGACTATTCCATCGTCACTCAGGTGAAGCACCTCTTGTCTCAGAAGGGAGTTATGAGCGGTGACGGGTGCAGGAGCCAGCCCTTGGCATGTGCGTTTAACACTATTTTGGGCATCTTATTGCGACCACTCGAGCTCACCTGCAGCTGCACACTCTGTGCCCCTTGGGTTGCTCCCAGGAGAGGAGCCGTGATTCTGAGGAGAGAGAATTCAGGGTTAACCATCCTAAATGGAGAGGGTAATGCCACACAAGGAGGTGTGAACCTCTTCTGTCAACAGCTCTCACCTCCATAGAGCATCCCAGGGTTATGTGCAGCTGCCCCGCCTGTGGCTCCAGCATCCTCCCTGGCTCCGGGGCATTAAGGAATTAAAGGCAACCGTGCCATTGCCATTGCCATTCCGCTCCCATGCTTCCTGCCACCGCATCCCCACAGCTCATGAATCCCCATGCACAGGGGAGAGTCAGGAACGGGGCTTTTTTGTCACGGCAGCTTAGGTATTTGCTTTTCCTGTGGAGAAAAACATAAAAATAGTCCTTGAAATAACATTTTGAGGCTCTTCTAAACGTTGCACGCCGGGCGACCTTTCAGAGCCAGGCTTAGGGGTTTATTGTTCATGCCTAGGCCGGGACCCTCAGCAGCTGCAGGCCAGTCCTGCTCCCCAAGGGCTGGAGCCAAAAAGCGCTGAAACATCCATCTTCAGCTCTGCAACAGTCAGGGATGGAGCTCCAGGATTTCCACCCTTGCTGGAATGATGCACCCTCGGCTGTGTAACCTGTACACGCTGCCCTGTGCACCATGAGGTGGTGTGAGGAGCGTGGCTACCACCAGGATTTGGCTTCTCAGAGCACAAACGCAGCCAGCGAAGGTGCCAGGGAAGCACCAGCCATGCCACACCTCCCACTGGGATGCAGGGGATGACGTGGATTTGCACAGAGTCACAGCAGTCCTGGCTCTGCAGAGTCCAGCTGGTGCCACGGATGCAGGCATCCTGGACATTCCTGACGGGCACAGGATTCTGACGAAGGCAGGGGTTATGGCTAGGGGATACAAAGAGCAGTGGTCCGTGCAGACAAGGCTTTTCTGTTGGGTGGCGATGGAGGCACAGGGCACTTGCCCTGTTTTCCAGCTCTGCTCCCACTACAGATGGCTACGAGGAATAGGATTCCCAGTGTCAGGCAATATTTCCAGGGGCAGCTATAAAGCCTGTGTGTTGAGATTGCCTTTCCTTCCACGGCTCTGTCTATAATTAAGCTGGGAATGGGGGTTCCTAAATGCAGTGCCTCAACTGGGCCATTTCTGGAGTGATTGCCGGCTGGATTTGAGCAAGAATTCCATGACATTTCCACACTCCCTGGCATCCTTCCCCCAGCCAGCAGCAGCAGCACACTTAGGAGCCTCTCTTGATGAATCCAGACCTCCACTGGGCAATTATTAATTTTGTTAAAGCTCTATTCCAATCCCTTTCAAAGGCAGGACGATACATGAATATCCATTGAAGGGGGATCACCGTGACACCCACTCTGACACTCCAGTGGGTTTTTCCCTGATACAAAATACCTCCTGGAAAAAATGATGCCTTTCTGGCGTGTCATTCGTGGGGTTTTTACTGGAGTTCGGGAGACCCTGAAAGCAAGTAACACAACCGGAGGCTCCGAGGCAGTGCTGAGCAAGCTGCGAGGCCGGCACATACCCGGGGCTGGGCCGATGTTTGAGGTGGTTTACTTCAGCCCCCTCACTATGGGCAAAAATTTCACTCCACATTTCCCTCCACAAGCCGAAACCGCAAAAATGTCTGGTTTCAAGTAGGCAGAATGTGCGATTCCAGCTCTCCATAGAGATACACCGTTCACCACGGGAAGGCTGGACCAGCTGCACTGGGGTGTTGCCTCTTTCCTTCACACCTGCTTCGCCTTTTCTTTCTCCTACCAAGCAGGACTCACACAGTATCACAGTGCCAGGAACTGGTCTCCTCCAGCCAATTCACCAAAGCTGGGTTTTTACAGTGCGATTTCTTTTTAAGGCTGATTCCTAGGTCTGGAGGGTGGGAAGTGGGGAAAACTGGGGGTCTGTGACTGCACCGAGTCCTTCCCATAGTTTCCTAGGAGACTGGCTGCCCGCGCTGAGTGATGATGAATGCAGGACTGGATCTGGTCCCCCGCCCTGCACCATCTCCCCCTGCAAGCCACCGAGGCCATGCTGCTGAGCCCTGGCCCTTGTCTCAGACAGCAGCGGAGCTTTGTAGAGAAAAATAAATGAGAAAAGAAACGAAATGAGAATTTCAAATGAAGAATGAAATTGAAAAGCTTTGCGGGCGCCAGGCGCCAGGCACCGGCCAGCGAGACGCCCTCCTCACAGTGAAGGAAGGAACAGGGACATGCCATCTTCAGCTCTTCAGCTGTACGAATCCCACCATGGCCATTACACCCCGAGGAGAGGGCTGTGGACATGGTTCACTAGAATGGCAAATGAAACCCCTTGTGCAGCCCGCAGCTGCGCTTTGCAGGGCAGTGAGCATCCCGCCTTGCTCCGGACTCTGCTGCCTCCAAAGCATCAGAAATGGTGCCAAGGGAAGGCCCTGTGTTGAAGCACCCTCAGGAAGGATGAAGTGTGTGAGAAGGGGGGGCTGTAGGGTAGGATGATGCGTCATCCTCAGCTGGAAACTTGGACAACAACGCCAGACGCTTTCTGGGACGTTCAAGCGTTTAATAAGAGACAGAGGAAGGTTTCTGGGTGAAAGATGGAGCCTCCTGGTCCGGCAGGGTCAGCGAGTGGCCCTGCTGCTGGCCCGGCTCCTTTGGCCAGTGCTGGTGTCGCCTTGGAGCATCACCGACGGGGCAGCTTCTTGGCGGGTGCAGCGGAGTCCTCAGAGCTGCTGGTCTGCCTCTTGCGAGTGCAGCGGGGCCCGCGCTTGGAGCGGGCCCTGCCCCGGCGGGGAGCAGAGGGCCCGGGCACAGCCTGCCCTGGCTCCTGCTGCGCGTCTTCCTGCTCCGCTGGGGTGGGAGCGGGGCCGCAGGCAGGACCCCCCTGCACGGCAGCGCTCGAGGTGCTCGGGAGCGCGTCTGCGTCCGCCGCGTCCGCGCTGCTGGAGGGGGCTGCTCTGGGCTCGGGGGTCCCCAGCGTGCAGGCAGCGGGGCTGGGGCTGGGCTCGGGGCTCAGCTCCCAGCCCCCGGGGCGGTCAGAGCAGGTCACTCTGGTCGTGATGATCCACTCGCCTCTGTGCTGGCTGCCAGAGGAGGTGGTTCTCACCACCAGCTTGCCCTCGCATCGCTCCTGGCAGGCCTTCCAGCTGGTGCTGGCCACAGGGCTGCCCTCCCGCCACCAGCTGAACTCAGCCCAGCACTCTCTGGCTCTGTGGCTCTTCCCCAAGCCGCCGGCAGCACGGGAGTCCTCTCGGATCAGGAGTTTCAGCGCTTGCTCCGCGCACTCCTTCTCCGTGGCCTCGAGGAGCCTTCGCACGAACTCCGACGTGTGGTCCCTCAGGTCGGGGCGCAGCACCGCAACCAGGATGCTTTCATCCAGGCCGTAGACGGGCAGCGCGTCCAGGATCATGTGTGTCAGCATGTACGCCTTCATGCGCTTCACCCCAAAGAGCCGCTGCATCTCCCGACGCACCCAGGGCTTCAGCAAGAGCAGCAGCCGAGGGTACTTCTGGAAAAGGGACGCCCAGGCAGAGTCCGCGAAGCCCCCCACAGACCGTGGATCCATAGCGCAGGGTTGGTGCACCGCGGGTGCTGCTGGCACTGGCAGTCCAGAAAGACCTTCCTCTCGGGCGTTGAGTGATGCTGCTGCACGTGCTCCTCCGGGAACTCCTCAGAGTCGTCTCCCACAGCAAGTGCCCTCTGGAAGTCACTGGGTGCAATATAAGCAGTGCGAGCAGCGACGTCACAGTGCGTGGCTGGTGGACGTCACAGGGTGTGGCTGGGGGCTGTCGCCATGGGCTCTCCACCGTATTTGCCGCTGCTTCATCCTCAGCTGGAAACTTGGACAACAACGCCAGACGCTTTCTGGGACGTTCAAGTGTTTAATAAGAGATAGAGGAAGCTTTCTGGGTGATGAATGGAGCCTCCTGGTCCGGCAGGGTCAGCGAGTGGCCCTGCTGCTGGCCCAGCTCCTTTGGCCAGCGCTGGTTCCGGCTTTGAGCATTCCTGGTGGTGCGATTTCTTTGCGGGTGCAGAGGAGTTCTTGGGGCTGACGGTCTTCCTCTTGTGAGGGCACTGGGTTTGGTATATTCCACCCAGGATAGCATTTGACTTCTTGGTAGCAAGGGCATATTGCCATCTTCCTTTCAATTTTGTGTCCACCAGGACCCTCACATCCTATTCTGCAAAGCTGCTTTCCAAACAGTTATTACCCAACATTTCCTGGCTCGTGGAGCTTTCGATTCCCAGGTAGAGCTCCTTGCACTTGCTCTTGTTGAACCTTTGCAGTTCTTTTCGGCCTGTTTCTCCAGCCTGTCGAGAAGGAGATGTAAGAGAAGGGCAGCAGGAGTATTGACAAAGAAGCAGGAGTTACCCGTTTCTTTGGCCTCCACTTCGCTCTTTAGGGTTGGGGAAGAAACTATCTTTGGCGGAAAGACTGAGAGAGCAGCCTGCGTGCTGGTAAGTGGCGCAGAGGCTCCAGCTCTGGTGATGGATAACGCATGCTAGTGGAGCCCGAGGGCAGGCTAAGCGCGGGTGTAAGGATTGTCAGTGGCAAGGACAGCTTGAAGGATGGAGGAAAATGTACGGGGCTTCCAGTCGACTATTCCATCGTCACTCAGGTGAAGCACCTCTTGTCTCAGAAGGGAGTTATGAGCGGTGACGGGTGCAGGAGCCAGCCCTTGGCATGTGCGTTTAACACTATTTTGGGCATCTTATTGCGACCACTCGAGCTCACCTGCAGCTGCACACTCTGTGCCCCTTGGGTTGCTCCCAGGAGAGGAGCCGTGATTCTGAGGAGAGAGAATTCAGGGTTAACCATCCTAAATGGAGAGGGTAATGCCACACAAGGAGGTGTGAACCTCTTCTGTCAACAGCTCTCACCTCCATAGAGCATCCCAGGGTTATGTGCAGCTGCCCCGCCTGTGGCTCCAGCATCCTCCCTGGCTCCGGGGCATTAAGGAATTAAAGGCAACCGTGCCATTGCCATTGCCATTCCGCTCCCATGCTTCCTGCCACCGCATCCCCACAGCTCATGAATCCCCATGCACAGGGGAGAGTCAGGAACGGGGCTTTTTTGTCACGGCAGCTTAGGTATTTGCTTTTCCTGTGGAGAAAAACATAAAAATAGTCCTTGAAATAACATTTTGAGGCTCTTCTAAACGTTGCACGCCGGGCGACCTTTCAGAGCCAGGCTTAGGGGTTTATTGTTCATGCCTAGGCCGGGACCCTCAGCAGCTGCAGGCCAGTCCTGCTCCCCAAGGGCTGGAGCCAAAAAGCGCTGAAACATCCATCTTCAGCTCTGCAACAGTCAGGGATGGAGCTCCAGGATTTCCACCCTTGCTGGAATGATGCACCCTCGGCTGTGTAACCTGTACACGCTGCCCTGTGCACCATGAGGTGGTGTGAGGAGCGTGGCTACCACCAGGATTTGGCTTCTCAGAGCACAAACGCAGCCAGCGAAGGTGCCAGGGAAGCACCAGCCATGCCACACCTCCCACTGGGATGCAGGGGATGACGTGGATTTGCACAGAGTCACAGCAGTCCTGGCTCTGCAGAGTCCAGCTGGTGCCACGGATGCAGGCATCCTGGACATTCCTGACGGGCACAGGATTCTGACGAAGGCAGGGGTTATGGCTAGGGGATACAAAGAGCAGTGGTCCGTGCAGACAAGGCTTTTCTGTTGGGTGGCGATGGAGGCACAGGGCACTTGCCCTGTTTTCCAGCTCTGCTCCCACTACAGATGGCTACGAGGAATAGGATTCCCAGTGTCAGGCAATATTTCCAGGGGCAGCTATAAAGCCTGTGTGTTGAGATTGCCTTTCCTTCCACGGCTCTGTCTATAATTAAGCTGGGAATGGGGGTTCCTAAATGCAGTGCCTCAACTGGGCCATTTCTGGAGTGATTGCCGGCTGGATTTGAGCAAGAATTCCATGACATTTCCACACTCCCTGGCATCCTTCCCCCAGCCGGCAGCAGCAGCACACTTAGGAGCCTCTCTTGATGAATCCAGACCTCCACTGGGCAATTATTAATTTTGTTAAAGCTCTATTCCAATCCCTTTCAAAGGCAGGACGATACATGAATATCCATTGAAGGGGGATCACCGTGACACCCACTCTGACACTCCAGTGGGTTTTTCCCTGATACAAAATACCTCCTGGAAAAAATGATGCCTTTCTGGCGTGTCATTCGTGGGGTTTTTACTGGAGTTCGGGAGACCCTGAAAGCAAGTAACACAACCGGAGGCTCCGAGGCAGTGCTGAGCAAGCTGCGAGGCCGGCACATACCCGGGGCTGGGCCGATGTTTGAGGTGGTTTACTTCAGCCCCCTCACTATGGGCAAAAATTTCACTCCACATTTCCCTCCACAAGCCGAAACCGCAAAAATGTCAGGTTTCAAGTAGGCAGAATGTGCGATTCCAGCTCTCCATAGAGATACACCGTTCACCACGGGAAGGCTGGACCAGCTGCACTGGGGTGTTGCCTCTTTCCTTCACACCTGCTTCGCCTTTTCTTTCTCCTACCAAGCAGGACTCACACAGTATCACAGTGCCAGGAACTGGTCTCCTCCAGCCAATTCACCAAAGCTGGGTTTTTACAGTGCGATTTCTTTTTAAGGCTGATTCCTAGGTCTGGAGGGTGGGAAGTGGGGAAAACTGGGGGTCTGTGACTGCACCGAGTCCTTCCCATAGTTTCCTAGGAGACTGGCTGCCCGCGCTGAGTGATGATGAATGCAGGACTGGATCTGGTCCCCCGCCCTGCACCATCTCCCCCTGCAAGCCACCGAGGCCATGCTGCTGAGCCCTGGCCCTTGTCTCAGACAGCAGCGGAGCTTTGTAGAGAAAAATAAATGAGAAAAGAAACGAAATGAGAATTTCAAATGAAGAATGAAATTGAAAAGCTTTGCGGGCGCCAGGCGCCAGGCACCGGCCAGCGAGACGCCCTCCTCACAGTGAAGGAAGGAACAGGGACATGCCATCTTCAGCTCTTCAGCTGTACGAATCCCACCATGGCCATTACACCCCGAGGAGAGGGCTGTGGACATGGTTCACTAGAATGGCAAATGAAACCCCTTGTGCAGCCCGCAGCTGCGCTTTGCAGGGCAGTGAGCATCCCGCCTTGCTCCGGACTCTGCTGCCTCCAAAGCATCAGAAATGGTGCCAAGGGAAGGCCCTGTGTTGAAGCACCCTCAGGAAGGATGAAGTGTGTGAGAAGGGGGGGCTGTAGGGTAGGATGGTGCTTCATCCTCAGCTGGAAACTTGGACAACAACGCCAGACGCTTTCTGGGACGTTCAAGCGTTTAATAAGAGACAGAGGAAGGTTTCTGGGTGAAAGATGGAGCCTCCTGGTCCGGCAGGGTCAGCGAGTGGCCCTGCTGCTGGCCCGGCTCCTTTGGCCAGTGCTGGTGTCGCCTTGGAGCATCACCGACGGGGCAGCTTCTTGGCGGGTGCAGCGGAGTCCTCAGAGCTGCTGGTCTGCCTCTTGCGAGTGCAGCGGGGCCCGCGCTTGGAGCGGGCCCTGCCCCGGCGGGGAGCAGAGGGCCCGGGCACAGCCTGCCCTGGCTCCTGCTGCGCGTCTTCCTGCTCCACTGGGGTGGGAGCGGGGCCGCAGGCAGGACCCCCCTGCACGGCAGCGCTCGAGGTGCTCGGGAGCGCGTCTGCGTCCGCCGCGTCCGCGCTGCTGGAGGGGGCTGCTCTGGGCTCGGGGGTCCCCAGCGTGCAGGCAGCGGGGCTGGGGCTGGGCTCGGGGCTCAGCTCCCAGTCCCCGAGGCGGTCAGAGCAGGTCACTCTGGTCGTGATGATCCACTCGCCTCTGTGCTGGCTGCCAGAGGAGGTGGTTCTCACCACCAGCTTGCCCTCGCATCGCTCCTGGTAGGCCTTCTAGCTGGTGCTGGCCTCAGGGCTGCCCTCCCGCCACCAGCTGAACTCAGCCCAGCACTCTCTGGCTCTGTGGCTCTTCCCCAAGCCGCCGGCAGCACGGGAGTCCTCTCGGATCAGGAGTTTCAGCGCTTGCTCCGCGCACTCCTTCTCCGTGGCCTCGAGGAGCCTTCGCACGAACTCCGACATGTGGTCCCTCAGGTCGGGGCGCAGCACCGCAACCAGGATGCTTTCATCCAGGCCGTAGACGGGCAGCGCGTCCAGGATCATGTGTGTCAGCATGTACGCCTTCATGCGCTTCACCCCAAAGAGCCGCTGCATCTCCCGACGCACCCAGGGCTTCAGCAAGAGCAGCAGCCGAGGGTACTTCTGGAAAAGGGACGCCCAGGCAGAGTCCGCGAAGCCCCCCACAGACCGTGGATCCATAGCGCAGGGTTGGTGCACCGCGGGTGCTGCTGGCACTGGCAGTCCAGAAAGACCTTCCTCTCGGGCGTTGAGTGATGCTGCTGCACGTGCTCCTCCGGGAACTCCTCAGAGTCGTCTCCCACAGCAAGTGCCCTCTGGAAGTCACTGGGTGCAATATAAGCAGTGCGAGCAGCGACGTCACAGTGCGTGGCTGGTGGACGTCACAGGGTGTGGCTGGGGGCTGTCGCCATGGGCTCTCCACCGTATTTGCCGCTGCTTCATCCTCAGCTGGAAACTTGGACAACAACGCCAGACGCTTTCTGGGACGTTCAAGTGTTTAATAAGAGATAGAGGAAGCTTTCTGGGTGATGAATGGAGCCTCCTGGTCCGGCAGGGTCAGCGAGTGGCCCTGCTGCTGGCCCAGCTCCTTTGGCCAGCGCTGGTTCCGGCTTTGAGCATTCCTGGTGGTGCGATTTCTTTGCGGGTGCAGAGGAGTTCTTGGGGCTGACGGTCTTCCTCTTGTGAGGGCACTGGGTTTGGTATATTCCACCCAGGATAGCATTTGACTTCTTGGTAGCAAGGGCATATTGCCATCTTCCTTTCAATTTTGTGTCCACCAGGACCCTCACATCCTATTCTGCAAAGCTGCTTTCCAAACAGTTATTACCCAACATTTCCTGGCTCGTGGAGCTTTCGATTCCCAGGTAGAGCTCCTTGCACTTGCTCTTGTTGAACCTTTGCAGTTCTTGTCAGCCTGTTTCTCCAGCCTGTCGAGAAGGAGATGTAAGAGAAGGGCAGCAGGAGTATTGACAAAGAAGCAGGAGTTACCCGTTTCTTTGGCCTCCACTTCGCTCTTTAGGGTTGGGGAAGAAACTATCTTTGGCGGAAAGACTGAGAGAGCAGCCTGCGTGCTGGTAAGTGGCGCAGAGGCTCCAGCTCTGGTGATGGATAACGCATGCTAGTGGAGCCCGAGGGCAGGCTAAGCGCGGGTGTAAGGATTGTCAGTGGCAAGGACAGCTTGAAGGATGGAGGAAAATGTACGGGGCTTCCAGTCGACTATTCCATCGTCACTCAGGTGAAGCACCTCTTGTCTCAGAAGGGAGTTATGAGCGGTGACGGGTGCAGGAGCCAGCCCTTGGCATGTGCGTTTAACACTATTTTGGGCATCTTATTGCGACCACTCGAGCTCACCTGCAGCTGCACACTCTGTGCCCCTTGGGTTGCTCCCAGGAGAGGAGCCGTGATTCTGAGGAGAGAGAATTCAGGGTTAACCATCCTAAATGGAGAGGGTAATGCCACACAAGGAGGTGTGAACCTCTTCTGTCAACAGCTCTCACCTCCATAGAGCATCCCAGGGTTATGTGCAGCTGCCCCGCCTGTGGCTCCAGCATCCTCCCTGGCTCCGGGGCATTAAGGAATTAAAGGCAACCGTGCCATTGCCATTGCCATTCCGCTCCCATGCTTCCTGCCACCGCATCCCCACAGCTCATGAATCCCCATGCACAGGGGAGAGTCAGGAACGGGGCTTTTTTGTCACGGCAGCTTAGGTATTTGCTTTTCCTGTGGAGAAAAACATAAAAATAGTCCTTGAAATAACATTTTGAGGCTCTTCTAAACGTTGCACGCCGGGCGACCTTTCAGAGCCAGGCTTAGGGGTTTATTGTTCATGCCTAGGCCGGGACCCTCAGCAGCTGCAGGCCAGTCCTGCTCCCCAAGGGCTGGAGCCAAAAAGCGCTGAAACATCCATCTTCAGCTCTGCAACAGTCAGGGATGGAGCTCCAGGATTTCCACCCTTGCTGGAATGATGCACCCTCGGCTGTGTAACCTGTACACGCTGCCCTGTGCACCATGAGGTGGTGTGAGGAGCGTGGCTACCACCAGGATTTGGCTTCTCAGAGCACAAACGCAGCCAGCGAAGGTGCCAGGGAAGCACCAGCCATGCCACACCTCCCACTGGGATGCAGGGGATGACGTGGATTTGCACAGAGTCACAGCAGTCCTGGCTCTGCAGAGTCCAGCTGGTGCCACGGATGCAGGCATCCTGGACATTCCTGACGGGCACAGGATTCTGACGAAGGCAGGGGTTATGGCTAGGGGATACAAAGAGCAATGGTCCGTGCAGACAAGGCTTTTCTGTTGGGTGGCGATGGAGACACAGGGCACTTGCCCTGTTTTCCAGCTCTGCTCCCACTACAGATGGCTACGAGGAATAGGATTCCCAGTGTCAGGCAATATTTCCAGGGGCAGCTATAAAGCCTGTGTGTTGAGATTGCCTTTCCTTCCACGGCTCTGTCTATAATTAAGCTGGGAATGGGGGTTCCTAAATGCAGTGCCTCAACTGGGCCATTTCTGGAGTGATTGCCGGCTGGATTTGAGCAAGAATTCCATGACATTTCCACACTCCCTGGCATCCTTCCCCCAGCCGGCAGCAGCAGCACACTTAGGAGCCTCTCTTGATGAATCCAGACCTCCACTGGGCAATTATTAATTTTGTTAAAGCTCTATTCCAATCCCTTTCAAAGGCAGGACGATACATGAATATCCATTGAAGGGGGATCACCGTGACACCCACTCTGACACTCCAGTGGGTTTTTCCCTGATACAAAATACCTCCTGGAAAAAATGATGCCTTTCTGGCGTGTCATTCGTGGGGTTTTTACTGGAGTTCGGGAGACCCTGAAAGCAAGTAACACAACCGGAGGCTCCGAGGCAGTGCTGAGCAAGCTGCGAGGCCGGCACATACCTGGGGCTGGGCCGATGTTTGAGGTGGTTTACTTCAGCCCCCTCACTATGGGCAAAAATTTCACTCCACATTTCCCTCCACAAGCCGAAACCGCAAAAATGTCTGGTTTCAAGTAGGCAGAATGTGCGATTCCAGCTCTCCATAGAGATGCACCGTTCACCACGGGAAGGCTGGACCAGCTGCACTGGGGTGTTGCCTCTTTCCTTCACACCTGCTTCACAGAATCACAGAATCACAGAATCCCAAGGGTTGGAAGGGACCTAAAGAGATCATCTAGTCCAACCCCCCTGCAAGAGCAGGGTAACCTACAGTACATCACACAGGAACTTGTCCAGGCGGGCCTTGAATATCTCCAGTGTAGGAGACTCCACAACCCCCCTGGGCAACCTGTTCCAGTGCTCTGTCACTCTTACAGTAAAGAAGTTCTTCCTGATGTTAACGTGGAACTTCCTATGCTCCAGTTTACACCCATTGCCCCTTGTCCTATCACTGGATATCACTGAAAAAAGCCTAGCTCCATCATCCTGACACCTACCCTTTACATATTTGTAAACATTGATGAGGTCACCCCTCAGTCTCCTCTTTTGCAAGCTCAAGAGACCCAGCTCCCTCAGCCTCTCCTCATAAGGGAGATGTTCCACTCCCTTAATCATCTTTGTGGCTCTGCGCTGGACTCCTTCAAGCAATTCCCCGTCCTTCTTGAACAGAGGGGCCCAGAACTGGACGCAATATTCCAGATGCGGCCTCACCAAGGCTGAGTAGAGGGGGAGGAGAACCTCTCTTGACCTACTAACCACTCCCTTTCTAATGCACCCTAAGATGCCATTTGCCTTCTTGGCCACAAGAGCACATTGCTGGCTCATGGTCATCCTCCTATCCACCAGGACCCCCAGGTCCCTTTCCCCTTCACTACTTTCCAGCAGGTCAACCCCCAACCTGTACTGGTACATGGGGTTGTTCTTCCCCAGATGCAAGACTCTACACTTGCCCTTGTTAAATTTCATCAAGTTTCTCCCCGTCGAACTCTCCAGCCTGTCCAGGTCTCGCTGAATGGCAGCACAGTCCTCTGGTGTGTCAGCCACTCCTCCCTAGTTTTGTGTCATCAGCAAACTTGCTGAGGGTGCACTCAATTCCCTCATCCAGGTCATTGATGAAAATATTAAACAGCACCGGTCCCAGCACCGACCCCTGGGGAACTCCACTAGTCACAGACCTCCAGCTAGATTCTGCGGCACAAGTTTCCAGTTTTCTTCGCCTTTTCTTTCTCCTACCAAGCAGGACTCACACAGTATCACAGTGCCAGGAACTGGTCCCCTCCAGCCAATTCACCAAAGCTGGGTTTTTACAGTGCGATTTCTTTTTAAGGCTGATTCCTAGGTCTGGAGGGTGGGAAGTGGGGAAAACTGGGGGTCTGTGACTGCACCGAGTCCTTCCCATAGTTTCCTAGGAGACTGGCTGCCCACGCTGAGTGATGACGAATGCAGGACTGGATCTGGTCCCCCGCCCTGCACCATCTCCCCCTGCAAGCCACCGAGGCCATGCTGCTGAGCCCTGGCCCTTGTCTCAGACAGCAGCGGAGCTTTGTAGAGAAAAATAAATGAGAAAAGAAACGAAATGAGAATTTCAAATGAAGAATGAAAATGAAAAGCTTTGCGGGCGCCAGGCGCCAGGCACCGGCCAGCGAGACGCCCTCCTCACTGTGAAGGAAGGAACTGGGACATGCTTCTTCATGCTCTTCAGCTCTTCAGCTGTATGAATCCCACCATGGCCATCACACCCCGAGGAGAGGGCTGTGGACATGGTTCACTAGAATGGCAAATGAAACCCCTTGTGCAGCCCGCAGCTGCGCTTTGCAGGGCAGTGAGCATCCCGCCTTGCTCCGGACTCTGCTGCCTCCAAAGCATCAGAAATGGTGCCAAGGGAAGGCCCTGTGTTGAAGCACCCTCAGGAAGGATGAAGTGTGTGAGAAGGGGGGGGTGTAGGGTAGGATGGTGCTTCATCCTCAGCTGGAAACTTGGACAACAACGCCAGACGCTTTCTGGGACGTTCAAGCGTTTAATAAGAGACAGAGGAAGGTTTCTGGGTGAAAGATGGAGCCTCCTGGTCCGGCAGGGTCAGCGAGTGGCCCTGCTGCTGGCCCGGCTCCTTTGGCCAGTGCTGGTGTCGCCTTGGAGCATCACCGACGGGGCAGCTTCTTGGCGGGTGCAGCGGAGTCTTCAGAGCTGCTGGTCTGCCTCTTGCGAGTGCAGCGGGGCCCGCGCTTGGAGCGGGCCCTGCCCCGGCGGGGAGCAGAGGGCCCGGGCACAGCCTGCCCTGGCTCCTGCTGCGCGTCTTCCTGCTCCGCTGGGGTGGGAGCGGGGCCGCAGGCAGGACCCCCCTGCACGGCAGCGCTCGAGGTGCTCGGGAGCGCGTCTGCGTCCGCCGCGTCCGCGCTGCTGGAGGGGGCTGCTCTGGGCTCGGGGGTCCCCAGCGTGCAGGCAGCGGGGCTGGGGCTGGGCTCGGGGCTCAGCTCCCAGCCCCCGGGGCGGTCAGAGCAGGTCACTCTGGTCGTGATGATCCACTCGCCTCTGTGCTGGCTGCCAGAGGAGGTGGTTCTCACCACCAGCTTGCCCTTGCATCGCTCCTGGCAGGCCTTCCAGCTGGTGCTGGCCACAGGGCTGCCCTCCCGCCACCAGCTGAACTCAGCCCAGCACTCTCTGGCTCTGTGGCTCTTCCCCAAGCCGCCGGCAGCACGGGAGTCCTCTCGGATCAGGAGTTTCAGCGCTTGCTCCGCGCACTCCTTCTCCGTGGCCTCGAGGAGCCTTCGCACGAACTCCGACGTGTGGTCCCTCAGGTCGGGGCGCAGCACCGCAACCAGGATGCTTTCATCCAGGCCGTAGACGGGCAGCGCGTCCAGGATCATGTGTGTCAGCATGTACGCCTTCATGCGCTTCACCCCAAAGAGCCGCTGCATCTCCCGACGCACCCAGGGCTTCAGCAAGAGCAGCAGCCGAGGGTACTTCTGGAAAAGGGACGCCCAGGCAGAGTCCGCGAAGCCCCCCACAGACCGTGGATCCATAGCACAGGGTTGGTGCACCGCGGGTGCTGCTGGCACTGGCAGTCCAGAAAGACCTTCCTCTCGGGCGTTGAGTGATGCTGCTGCACGTGCTCCTCCGGGAACTCCTCAGAGTCGTCTCCCACAGCAAGTGCCCTCTGGAAGTCACTGGGTGCAATATAAGCAGTGCGAGCAGCGACGTCACAGTGCGTGGCTGGTGGACGTCACAGGGTGTGGCTGGGGGCTGTCGCCATGGGCTCTCCACCGTATTTGCCGCTGCTTCATCCTCAGCTGGAAACTTGGACAACAACGCCAGACGCTTTCTGGGACGTTCAAGTGTTTAATAAGAGATAGAGGAAGCTTTCTGGGTGATGAATGGAGCCTCCTGGTCCGGCAGGGTCAGCGAGTGGCCCTGCTGCTGGCCCAGCTCCTTTGGCCAGCGCTGGTTCCGGCTTTGAGCATTCCTGGTGGTGCGATTTCTTTGCGGGTGCAGAGGAGTTCTTGGGGCTGACGGTCTTCCTCTTGTGAGGGCACTGGGTTTGGTATATTCCACCCAGGATAGCATTTGACTTCTTGGTAGCAAGGGCATATTGCCATCTTCCTTTCAATTTTGTGTCCACCAGGACCCTCACATCCTATTCTGCAAAGCTGCTTTCCAAACAGTTATTACCCAACATTTCCTGGCTCGTGGAGCTTTCGATTCCCAGGCAGAGCTCCTTGCACTTGCTCTTGTTGAACCTTTGCAGTTCTTTTCGGCCTGTTTCTCCAGCCTGTCGAGAAGGAGATGTAAGAGAAGGGCAGCAGGAGTATTGACAAAGAAGCAGGAGTTACCCGTTTCTTTGGCCTCCACTTCGCTCTTTAGGGTTGGGGAAGAAACTATCTTTGGCGGAAAGACTGAGAGAGCAGCCTGCGTGCTGGTAAGTGGCGCAGAGGCTCCAGCTCTGGTGATGGATAACGCATGCTAGTGGAGCCCGAGGGCAGGCTAAGCGCGGGTGTAAGGATTGTCAGTGGCAAGGACAGCTTGAAGGATGGAGGAAAATGTACGGGGCTTCCAGTCGACTATTCCATCGTCACTCAGGTGAAGCACCTCTTGTCTCAGAAGGGAGTTATGAGCGGTGACGGGTGCAGGAGCCAGCCCTTGGCATGTGCGTTTAACACTATTTTGGGCATCTTATTGCGACCACTCGAGCTCACCTGCAGCTGCACACTCTGTGCCCCTTGGGTTGCTCCCAGGAGAGGAGCCGTGATTCTGAGGAGAGAGAATTCAGGGTTAACCATCCTAAATGGAGAGGGTAATGCCACACAAGGAGGTGTGAACCTCTTCTGTCAACAGCTCTCACCTCCATAGAGCATCCCAGGGTTATGTGCAGCTGCCCCGCCTGTGGCTCCAGCATCCTCCCTGGCTCCGGGGCATTAAG
Organism: Lathamus discolor; assembly: GCF_037157495.1. Lineage (NCBI taxonomy): Eukaryota > Metazoa > Chordata > Aves > Psittaciformes > Psittacidae > Lathamus > Lathamus discolor. Next base: position 6,989,844 of record NC_088901.1, read on the forward strand.
GAATTAAAGGCAACCGTGCCATTGCCATTGCCATTCCGCTCCCATGCTTCCTGCCACCGCATCCCCACAGCTCATGAATCCCCATGCACAGGGGAGAGTCAGGAACGGGGCTTTTTTGTCACGGCAGCTTAGGTATTTGCTTTTCCTGTGGAGAAAAACATAAAAATAGTCTTTGAAATAACATTTTGAGGCTCTTCTAAACGTTGCACGCCGGGCGACCTTTCAGAGCCAGGCTTAGGGGTTTATTGTTCATGCCTAGGCCGGGACCCTCAGCAGCTGCAGGCCAGTCCTGCTCCCCAAGGGCTGGAGCCAAAAAGCGCTGAAACATCCATCTTCAGCTCTGCAACAGTCAGGGATGGAGCTCCAGGATTTCCACCCTTGCTGGAATGATGCACCCTCGGCTGTGTAACCTGTACACGCTGCCCTGTGCACCATGAGGTGGTGTGAGGAGCGTGGCTACCACCAGGATTTGGCTTCTCAGAGCACAAACGCAGCCAGCGAAGGTGCCAGGGAAGCACCAGCCATGCCACACCTCCCACTGGGATGCAGGGGATGACGTGGATTTGCACAGAGTCACAGCAGTCCTGGCTCTGCAGAGTCCAGCTGGTGCCACGGATGCAGGCATCCTGGACATTCCTGACGGGCACAGGATTCTGAGGAAGGCAGGGGTTATGGCTAGGGGATACAAAGAGCAATGGTCCGTGCAGACAAGGCTTTTCTGTTGGGTGGCAATGGAGGCACAGGGCACTTGCCCTGTTTTCCAGCTCTGCTCCCACTACAGATGGCTACGAGGAATAGGATTCCCAGTGTCAGGCAATATTTCCAGGGGCAGCTATAAAGCCTGTGTGTTGAGATTGCCTTTCCTTCCACGGCTCTGTCTATAATTAAGCTGGGAATGGGGGTTCCTAAATGCAGTGCCTCAACTGGGCCATTTCTGGAGTGATTGCCGGCTGGATTTGAGCAAGAATTCCATGACATTTCCACACTCCCTGGCATCCTTCCCCCAGCCGGCAGCAGCAGCACACTTAGGAGGCTCTCTTGATGAATCCAGACCTCCACTGGGCAATTATTAATTTTGTTAAAGCTCTATTCCAATCCCTTTCAAAGGCAGGACGATACATGAATATCCATTGAAGGGGGATCACCGTGACACCCACTCTGACACTCCAGTGGGTTTTTCCCTGATACAAAATACCTCCTGGAAAAAATGATGCCTTTCTGGCGTGTCATTCGTGGGGTTTTTACTGGAGTTCGGGAGACCCTGAAAGCAAGTAACACAACCGGAGGCTCCGAGGCAGTGCTGAGCAAGCTGCGAGGCCGGCACATACCCGGGGCTGGGCCGATGTTTGAGGTGGTTTACTTCAGCCCCCTCACTATGGGCAAAAATTTCACTCCACATTTCCCTCCACAAGCCGAAACCGCAAAAATGTCTGGTTTCAAGTAGGCAGAATGTGCGATTCCAGCGCTCCATAGAGATGCACCGTTCACCACGGGAAGGCTGGACCAGCTGCACTGGGGTGTTGCCTCTTTCCTTCACACCTGCTTCACAGAATCACAGAATCCCAAGGGTTGGAAGGGACCTAAAGAGATCATCTAGTCCAACCCCCCTGCAAGAGCAGGGTAACCTACAGTACATCACACAGGAACTTGTCCAGGCGGGCCTTGAATATCTCCAGTGTAGGAGACTCCACAACCCCCCTGGGCAACCTGTTCCAGTGCTCTGTCACTCTTACAGTAAAGAAGTTCTTCCTGATGTTAACGTGGAACTTCCTATGCTCCAGTTTACACCCATTGCCCCTTGTCCTATCACTGGATATCACTGAAAAAAGCCTAGCTCCATCATCCTGACACCTACCCTTTACATATTTGTAAACATTGATGAGGTCACCCCTCAGTCTCCTCTTTTGCAAGCTCAAGAGACCCAGCTCCCTCAGCCTCTCCTCATAAGGGAGATGTTCCACTCCCTTAATCATCTTTGTGGCTCTGCGCTGGACTCCTTCAAGCAATTCCCTGTCCTTCTTGAACAGAGGGGCCCAGAACTGGACGCAATATTCCAGATGCGGCCTCACCAAGGCTGAGTAGAGGGGGAGGAGAACCTCTCTTGACCTACTAACCACACCCTTTCTAATGCACCCTAAGATGCCATTTGCCTTCTTGGCCACAAGAGCACATTGCTGGCTCATGGTCATCCTCCTATCCACCAGGACCCCCAGGTCCCTTTCCCCTTCACTACTTTCCAGCAGGTCAACCCCCAACCTGTACTGGTACATGGGGTTGTTCTTCCCCAGATGCAAGACTCTACACTTGCCCTTGTTAAATTTCATCAAGTTTCTCCCCGTCGAACTCTCCAGCCTGTCCAGGTCTCGCTGAATGGCAGCACAGTCCTCTGGTGTGTCAGCCACTCCTCCCTAGTTTTGTGTCATCAGCAAACTTGCTGAGGGTGCACTCAATTCCCTCATCCAGGTCATTGATGAAAATATTAAACAGCACCGGTCCCAGCACCGACCCCTGGGGAACTCCACTAGTCACAGACCTCCAGCTAGATTCTGCGGCACAAGTTTCCAGTTTTCTTCGCCTTTTCTTTCTCCTACCAAGCAGGACTCACACAGTATCACAGTGCCAGGAACTGGTCCCCTCCAGCCAATTCACCAAAGCTGGGTTTTTACAGTGCGATTTCTTTTTAAGGCTGATTCCTAGGTCTGGAGGGTGGGAAGTGGGGAAAACTGGGGGTCTGTGACTGCACCGAGTCCTTCCCATAGTTTCCTAGGAGACTGGCTGCCCGCGCTGAGTGATGACGAATGCAGGACTGGATCTGGTCCCCCGCCCTGCACCATCTCCCCCTGCAAGCCACCGAGGCCATGCTGCTGAGCCCTGGCCCTTGTCTCAGACAGCAGCGGAGCTTTGTAGAGAAAAATAAATGAGAAAAGAAACGAAATGAGAATTTCAAATGAAGAATGAAAATGAAAAGCTTTGCGGGCGCCAGGCGCCAGGCACCGGCCAGCGAGACGCCCTCCTCACTGTGAAGGAAGGAACTGGGACATGCTTCTTCATGCTCTTCAGCTCTTCAGCTGTATGAATCCCACCATGGCCATCACACCCCGAGGAGAGGGCTGTGGACATGGTTCACTAGAATGGCAAATGAAACCCCTTGTGCAGCCCGCAGCTGCGCTTTGCAGGGCAGTGAGCATCCCGCCTTGCTCCGGACTCTGCTGCCTCCAAAGCATCAGAAATGGTGCCAAGGGAAGGCCCTGTGTTGAAGCACCCTCAGGAAGGATGAAGTGTGTGAGAAGGGGGGGGTGTAGGGTAGGATGGTGCTTCATCCTCAGCTGGAAACTTGGACAACAACGCCAGACGCTTTCTGGGACGTTCAAGCGTTTAATAAGAGACAGAGGAAGGTTTCTGGGTGAAAGATGGAGCCTCCTGGTCCGGCAGGGTCAGCGAGTGGCCCTGCTGCTGGCCCGGCTCCTTTGGCCAGTGCTGGTGTCGCCTTGGAGCATCACCGACGGGGCAGCTTCTTGGCGGGTGCAGCGGAGTCTTCAGAGCTGCTGGTCTGCCTCTTGCGAGTGCAGCGGGGCCCGCGCTTGGAGCGGGCCCTGCCCCGGCGGGGAGCAGAGGGCCCGGGCACAGCCTGCCCTGGCTCCTGCTGCGCGTCTTCCTGCTCCGCTGGGGTGGGAGCGGGGCCGCAGGCAGGACCCCCCTGCACGGCAGCGCTCGAGGTGCTCGGGAGCGCGTCTGCGTCCGCCGCGTCCGCGCTGCTGGAGGGGGCTGCTCTGGGCTCGGGGGTCCCCAGCGTGCAGGCAGCGGGGCTGGGGCTGGGCTCGGGGCTCAGCTCCCAGCCCCCGGGGCGGTCAGAGCAGGTCACTCTGGTCGTGATGATCCACTCGCCTCTGTGCTGGCTGCCAGAGGAGGTGGTTCTCACCACCAGCTTGCCCTTGCATCGCTCCTGGCAGGCCTTCCAGCTGGTGCTGGCCACAGGGCTGCCCTCCCGCCACCAGCTGAACTCAGCCCAGCACTCTCTGGCTCTGTGGCTCTTCCCCAAGCCGCCGGCAGCACGGGAGTCCTCTCGGATCAGGAGTTTCAGCGCTTGCTCCGCGCACTCCTTCTCCGTGGCCTCGAGGAGCCTTCGCACGAACTCCGACGTGTGGTCCCTCAGGTCGGGGCGCAGCACCGCAACCAGGATGCTTTCATCCAGGCCGTAGACGGGCAGCGCGTCCAGGATCATGTGTGTCAGCATGTACGCCTTCATGCGCTTCACCCCAAAGAGCCGCTGCATCTCCCGACGCACCCAGGGCTTCAGCAAGAGCAGCAGCCGAGGGTACTTCTGGAAAAGGGACGCCCAGGCAGAGTCCGCGAAGCCCCCCACAGACCGTGGATCCATAGCACAGGGTTGGTGCACCGCGGGTGCTGCTGGCACTGGCAGTCCAGAAAGACCTTCCTCTCGGGCGTTGAGTGATGCTGCTGCACGTGCTCCTCCGGGAACTCCTCAGAGTCGTCTCCCACAGCAAGTGCCCTCTGGAAGTCACTGGGTGCAATATAAGCAGTGCGAGCAGCGACGTCACAGTGCGTGGCTGGTGGACGTCACAGGGTGTGGCTGGGGGCTGTCGCCATGGGCTCTCCACCGTATTTGCCGCTGCTTCATCCTCAGCTGGAAACTTGGACAACAACGCCAGACGCTTTCTGGGACGTTCAAGTGTTTAATAAGAGATAGAGGAAGCTTTCTGGGTGATGAATGGAGCCTCCTGGTCCGGCAGGGTCAGCGAGTGGCCCTGCTGCTGGCCCAGCTCCTTTGGCCAGCGCTGGTTCCGGCTTTGAGCATTCCTGGTGGTGCGATTTCTTTGCGGGTGCAGAGGAGTTCTTGGGGCTGACGGTCTTCCTCTTGTGAGGGCACTGGGTTTGGTATATTCCACCCAGGATAGCATTTGACTTCTTGGTAGCAAGGGCATATTGCCATCTTCCTTTCAATTTTGTGTCCACCAGGACCCTCACATCCTATTCTGCAAAGCTGCTTTCCAAACAGTTATTACCCAACATTTCCTGGCTCGTGGAGCTTTCGATTCCCAGGCAGAGCTCCTTGCACTTGCTCTTGTTGAACCTTTGCAGTTCTTTTCGGCCTGTTTCTCCAGCCTGTCGAGAAGGAGATGTAAGAGAAGGGCAGCAGGAGTATTGACAAAGAAGCAGGAGTTACCCGTTTCTTTGGCCTCCACTTCGCTCTTTAGGGTTGGGGAAGAAACTATCTTTGGCGGAAAGACTGAGAGAGCAGCCTGCGTGCTGGTAAGTGGCGCAGAGGCTCCAGCTCTGGTGATGGATAACGCATGCTAGTGGAGCCCGAGGGCAGGCTAAGCGCGGGTGTAAGGATTGTCAGTGGCAAGGACAGCTTGAAGGATGGAGGAAAATGTACGGGGCTTCCAGTCGACTATTCCATCGTCACTCAGGTGAAGCACCTCTTGTCTCAGAAGGGAGTTATGAGCGGTGACGGGTGCAGGAGCCAGCCCTTGGCATGTGCGTTTAACACTATTTTGGGCATCTTATTGCGACCACTCGAGCTCACCTGCAGCTGCACACTCTGTGCCCCTTGGGTTGCTCCCAGGAGAGGAGCCGTGATTCTGAGGAGAGAGAATTCAGGGTTAACCATCCTAAATGGAGAGGGTAATGCCACACAAGGAGGTGTGAACCTCTTCTGTCAACAGCTCTCACCTCCATAGAGCATCCCAGGGTTATGTGCAGCTGCCCCGCCTGTGGCTCCAGCATCCTCCCTGGCTCCGGGGCATTAAGGAATTAAAGGCAACCGTGCCATTGCCATTGCCATTCCGCTCCCATGCTTCCTGCCACCGCATCCCCACAGCTCATGAATCCCCATGCACAGGGGAGAGTCAGGAACGGGGCTTTTTTGTCACGGCAGCTTAGGTATTTGCTTTTCCTGTGGAGAAAAACATAAAAATAGTCCTTGAAATAACATTTTGAGGCTCTTCTAAACGTTGCACGCCGGGCGACCTTTCAGAGCCAGGCTTAGGGGTTTATTGTTCATGCCTAGGCCGGGACCCTCAGCAGCTGCAGGCCAGTCCTGCTCCCCAAGGGCTGGAGCCAAAAAGCGCTGAAACATCCATCTTCAGCTCTGCAACAGTCAGGGATGGAGCTCCAGGATTTCCACCCTTGCTGGAATGATGCACCCTCGGCTGTGTAACCTGTACACGCTGCCCTGTGCACCATGAGGTGGTGTGAGGAGCGTGGCTACCACCAGGATTTGGCTTCTCAGAGCACAAACGCAGCCAGCGAAGGTGCCAGGGAAGCACCAGCCATGCCACACCTCCCACTGGGATGCAGGGGATGACGTGGATTTGCACAGAGTCACAGCAGTCCTGGCTCTGCAGAGTCCAGCTGGTGCCACGGATGCAGGCATCCTGGACATTCCTGACGGGCACAGGATTCTGAGGAAGGCAGGGGTTATGGCTAGGGGATACAAAGAGCAATGGTCCGTGCAGACAAGGCTTTTCTGTTGGGTGGCGATGGAGACACAGGGCACTTGCCCTGTTTTCCAGCTCTGCTCCCACTACAGATGGCTACGAGGAATAGGATTCCCAGTGTCAGGCAATATTTCCAGGGGCAGCTATAAAGCCTGTGTGTTGAGATTGCCTTTCCTTCCACGGCTCTGTCTATAATTAAGCTGGGAATGGGGGTTCCTAAATGCAGTGCCTCAACTGGGCCATTTCTGGAGTGATTGCCGGCTGGATTTGAGCAAGAATTCCATGACATTTCCACACTCCCTGGCATCCTTCCCCCAGCCGGCAGCAGCAGCACACTTAGGAGGCTCTCTTGATGAATCCAGACCTCCACTGGGCAATTATTAATTTTGTTAAAGCTCTATTCCAATCCCTTTCAAAGGCAGGACGATACATGAATATTCATTGAAGGGGGATCACCGTGACACCCACTCTGACACTCCAGTGGGTTTTTCCCTGATACAAAATACCTCCTGGAAAAAATGATGCCTTTCTGGCGTGTCATTCGTGGGGTTTTTACTGGAGTTCGGGAGACCCTGAAAGCAAGTAACACAACCGGAGGCTCCGAGGCAGTGCTGAGCAAGCTGCGAGGCCGGCACATACCCGGGGCTGGGCCGATGTTTGAGGTGGTTTACTTCAGCCCCCTCACTATGGGCAAAAATTTCACTCCACATTTCCCTCCACAAGCCGAAACCGCAAAAATGTCTGGTTTCAAGTAGGCAGAATGTGCGATTCCAGCTCTCCATAGAGATGCACCGTTCACCACGGGAAGGCTGGACCAGCTGCACTGGGGTGTTGCCTCTTTCCTTCACACCTGCTTCACAGAATCACAGAATCCCAAGGGTTGGAAGGGACCTAAAGAGATCATCTAGTCCAACCCCCCTGCAAGAGCAGGGTAACCTACAGTACATCACACAGGAACTTGTCCAGGCGGGCCTTGAATATCTCCAGTGTAGGAGACTCCACAACCCCCCTGGGCAACCTGTTCCAGTGCTCTGTCACTCTTACAGTAAAGAAGTTCTTCCTGATGTTAACGTGGAACTTCCTATGCTCCAGTTTACACCCATTGCCCCTTGTCCTATCACTGGATATCACTGAAAAAAGCCTAGCTCCATCATCCTGACACCTACCCTTTACATATTTGTAAACATTGATGAGGTCACCCCTCAGTCTCCTCTTTTGCAAGCTCAAGAGACCCAGCTCCCTCAGCCTCTCCTCATAAGGGAGATGTTCCACTCCCTTAATCATCTTTGTGGCTCTGCGCTGGACTCCTTCAAGCAATTCCCTGTCCTTCTTGAACAGAGGGGCCCAGAACTGGACGCAATATTCCAGATGCGGCCTCACCAAGGCTGAGTAGAGGGGGAGGAGAACCTCTCTTGACCTACTAACCACACCCTTTCTAATGCACCCTAAGATGCCATTTGCCTTCTTGGCCACAAGAGCACATTGCTGGCTCATGGTCATCCTCCTATCCACCAGGACCCCCAGGTCCCTTTCCCCTTCACTACTTTCCAGCAGGTCAACCCCCAACCTGTACTGGTACATGGGGTTGTTCTTCCCCAGATGCAAGACTCTACACTTGCCCTTGTTAAATTTCATCAAGTTTCTCCCCGTCGAACTCTCCAGCCTGTCCAGGTCTCGCTGAATGGCAGCACAGTCCTCTGGTGTGTCAGCCACTCCTCCCTAGTTTTGTGTCATCAGCAAACTTGCTGAGGGTGCACTCAATTCCCTCATCCAGGTCATTGATGAAAATATTAAACAGCACCGGTCCCAGCACCGACCCCTGGGGAACTCCACTAGTCACAGACCTCCAGCTAGATTCTGCGGCACAAGTTTCCAGTTTTCTTCGCCTTTTCTTTCTCCTACCAAGCAGGACTCACACAGTATCACAGTGCCAGGAACTGGTCCCCTCCAGCCAATTCACCAAAGCTGGGTTTTTACAGTGCGATTTCTTTTTAAGGCTGATTCCTAGGTCTGGAGGGTGGGAAGTGGGGAAAACTGGGGGTCTGTGACTGCACCGAGTCCTTCCCATAGTTTCCTAGGAGACTGGCTGCCCGCGCTGAGTGATGACGAATGCAGGACTGGATCTGGTCCCCCGCCCTGCACCATCTCCCCCTGCAAGCCACCGAGGCCATGCTGCTGAGCCCTGGCCCTTGTCTCAGACAGCAGCGGAGCTTTGTAGAGAAAAATAAATGAGAAAAGAAACGAAATGAGAATTTCAAATGAAGAATGAAAATGAAAAGCTTTGCGGGCGCCAGGCGCCAGGCACCGGCCAGCGAGACGCCCTCCTCACTGTGAAGGAAGGAACTGGGACATGCTTCTTCATGCTCTTCAGCTCTTCAGCTGTATGAATCCCACCATGGCCATCACACCCCGAGGAGAGGGCTGTGGACATGGTTCACTAGAATGGCAAATGAAACCCCTTGTGCAGCCCGCAGCTGCGCTTTGCAGGGCAGTGAGCATCCCGCCTTGCTCCGGACTCTGCTGCCTCCAAAGCATCAGAAATGGTGCCAAGGGAAGGCCCTGTGTTGAAGCACCCTCAGGAAGGATGAAGTGTGTGAGAAGGGGGGGGTGTAGGGTAGGATGGTGCTTCATCCTCAGCTGGAAACTTGGACAACAACGCCAGACGCTTTCTGGGACGTTCAAGCGTTTAATAAGAGACAGAGGAAGGTTTCTGGGTGAAAGATGGAGCCTCCTGGTCCGGCAGGGTCAGCGAGTGGCCCTGCTGCTGGCCCGGCTCCTTTGGCCAGTGCTGGTGTCGCCTTGGAGCATCACCGACGGGGCAGCTTCTTGGCGGGTGCAGCGGAGTCTTCAGAGCTGCTGGTCTGCCTCTTGCGAGTGCAGCGGGGCCCGCGCTTGGAGCGGGCCCTGCCCCGGCGGGGAGCAGAGGGCCCGGGCACAGCCTGCCCTGGCTCCTGCTGCGCGTCTTCCTGCTCCGCTGGGGTGGGAGCGGGGCCGCAGGCAGGACCCCCCTGCACGGCAGCGCTCGAGGTGCTCGGGAGCGCGTCTGCGTCCGCCGCGTCCGCGCTGCTGGAGGGGGCTGCTCTGGGCTCGGGGGTCCCCAGCGTGCAGGCAGCGGGGCTGGGGCTGGGCTCGGGGCTCAGCTCCCAGCCCCCGGGGCGGTCAGAGCAGGTCACTCTGGTCGTGATGATCCACTCGCCTCTGTGCTGGCTGCCAGAGGAGGTGGTTCTCACCACCAGCTTGCCCTTGCATCGCTCCTGGCAGGCCTTCCAGCTGGTGCTGGCCACAGGGCTGCCCTCCCGCCACCAGCTGAACTCAGCCCAGCACTCTCTGGCTCTGTGGCTCTTCCCCAAGCCGCCGGCAGCACGGGAGTCCTCTCGGATCAGGAGTTTCAGCGCTTGCTCCGCGCACTCCTTCTCCGTGGCCTCGAGGAGCCTTCGCACGAACTCCGACGTGTGGTCCCTCAGGTCGGGGCGCAGCACCGCAACCAGGATGCTTTCATCCAGGCCGTAGACGGGCAGCGCGTCCAGGATCATGTGTGTCAGCATGTACGCCTTCATGCGCTTCACCCCAAAGAGCCGCTGCATCTCCCGACGCACCCAGGGCTTCAGCAAGAGCAGCAGCCGAGGGTACTTCTGGAAAAGGGACGCCCAGGCAGAGTCCGCGAAGCCCCCCACAGACCGTGGATCCATAGCACAGGGTTGGTGCACCGCGGGTGCTGCTGGCACTGGCAGTCCAGAAAGACCTTCCTCTCGGGCGTTGAGTGATGCTGCTGCACGTGCTCCTCCGGGAACTCCTCAGAGTCGTCTCCCACAGCAAGTGCCCTCTGGAAGTCACTGGGTGCAATATAAGCAGTGCGAGCAGCGACGTCACAGTGCGTGGCTGGTGGACGTCACAGGGTGTGGCTGGGGGCTGTCGCCATGGGCTCTCCACCGTATTTGCCGCTGCTTCATCCTCAGCTGGAAACTTGGACAACAACGCCAGACGCTTTCTGGGACGTTCAAGTGTTTAATAAGAGATAGAGGAAGCTTTCTGGGTGATGAATGGAGCCTCCTGGTCCGGCAGGGTCAGCGAGTGGCCCTGCTGCTGGCCCAGCTCCTTTGGCCAGCGCTGGTTCCGGCTTTGAGCATTCCTGGTGGTGCGATTTCTTTGCGGGTGCAGAGGAGTTCTTGGGGCTGACGGTCTTCCTCTTGTGAGGGCACTGGGTTTGGTATATTCCACCCAGGATAGCATTTGACTTCTTGGTAGCAAGGGCATATTGCCATCTTCCTTTCAATTTTGTGTCCACCAGGACCCTCACATCCTATTCTGCAAAGCTGCTTTCCAAACAGTTATTACCCAACATTTCCTGGCTCGTGGAGCTTTCGATTCCCAGGCAGAGCTCCTTGCACTTGCTCTTGTTGAACCTTTGCAGTTCTTTTCGGCCTGTTTCTCCAGCCTGTCGAGAAGGAGATGTAAGAGAAGGGCAGCAGGAGTATTGACAAAGAAGCAGGAGTTACCCGTTTCTTTGGCCTCCACTTCGCTCTTTAGGGTTGGGGAAGAAACTATCTTTGGCGGAAAGACTGAGAGAGCAGCCTGCGTGCTGGTAAGTGGCGCAGAGGCTCCAGCTCTGGTGATGGATAACGCATGCTAGTGGAGCCCGAGGGCAGGCTAAGCGCGGGTGTAAGGATTGTCAGTGGCAAGGACAGCTTGAAGGATGGAGGAAAATGTACGGGGCTTCCAGTCGACTATTCCATCGTCACTCAGGTGAAGCACCTCTTGTCTCAGAAGGGAGTTATGAGCGGTGACGGGTGCAGGAGCCAGCCCTTGGCATGTGCGTTTAACACTATTTTGGGCATCTTATTGCGACCACTCGAGCTCACCTGCAGCTGCACACTCTGTGCCCCTTGGGTTGCTCCCAGGAGAGGAGCCGTGATTCTGAGGAGAGAGAATTCAGGGTTAACCATCCTAAATGGAGAGGGTAATGCCACACAAGGAGGTGTGAACCTCTTCTGTCAACAGCTCTCACCTCCATAGAGCATCCCAGGGTTATGTGCAGCTGCCCCGCCTGTGGCTCCAGCATCCTCCCTGGCTCCGGGGCATTAAGGAATTAAAGGCAACCGTGCCATTGCCATTGCCATTCCGCTCCCATGCTTCCTGCCACCGCATCCCCACAGCTCATGAATCCCCATGCACAGGGGAGAGTCAGGAACGGGGCTTTTTTGTCACGGCAGCTTAGGTATTTGCTTTTCCTGTGGAGAAAAACATAAAAATAGTCCTTGAAATAACATTTTGAGGCTCTTCTAAACGTTGCACGCCGGGCGACCTTTCAGAGCCAGGCTTAGGGGTTTATTGTTCATGCCTAGGCCGGGACCCTCAGCAGCTGCAGGCCAGTCCTGCTCCCCAAGGGCTGGAGCCAAAAAGCGCTGAAACATCCATCTTCAGCTCTGCAACAGTCAGGGATGGAGCTCCAGGATTTCCACCCTTGCTGGAATGATGCACCCTCGGCTGTGTAACCTGTACACGCTGCCCTGTGCACCATGAGGTGGTGTGAGGAGCGTGGCTACCACCAGGATTTGGCTTCTCAGAGCACAAACGCAGCCAGCGAAGGTGCCAGGGAAGCACCAGCCATGCCACACCTCCCACTGGGATGCAGGGGATGACGTGGATTTGCACAGAGTCACAGCAGTCCTGGCTCTGCAGAGTCCAGCTGGTGCCACGGATGCAGGCATCCTGGACATTCCTGACGGGCACAGGATTCTGAGGAAGGCAGGGGTTATGGCTAGGGGATACAAAGAGCAATGGTCCGTGCAGACAAGGCTTTTCTGTTGGGTGGCGATGGAGGCACAGGGCACTTGCCCTGTTTTCCAGCTCTGCTCCCACTACAGATGGCTACGAGGAATAGGATTCCCAGTGTCAGGCAATATTTCCAGGGGCAGCTATAAAGCCTGTGTGTTGAGATTGCCTTTCCTTCCACGGCTCTGTCTATAATTAAGCTGGGAATGGGGGTTCCTAAATGCAGTGCCTCAACTGGGCCATTTCTGGAGTGATTGCCGGCTGGATTTGAGCAAGAATTCCATGACATTTCCACACTCCCTGGCATCCTTCCCCCAGCCGGCAGCAGCAGCACACTTAGGAGGCTCTCTTGATGAATCCAGACCTCCACTGGGCAATTATTAATTTTGTTAAAGCTCTATTCCAATCCCTTTCAAAGGCAGGACGATACATGAATATCCATTGAAGGGGGATCACCGTGACACCCACTCTGACACTCCAGTGGGTTTTTCCCTGATACAAAATACCTCCTGGAAAAAATGATGCCTTTCTGGCGTGTCATTCGTGGGGTTTTTACTGGAGTTCGGGAGACCCTGAAAGCAAGTAACACAACCGGAGGCTCCGAGGCAGTGCTGAGCAAGCTGTGAGGCCGGCACATACCCGGGGCTGGGCCGATGTTTGAGGTGGTTTACTTCAGCCCCCTCACTATGGGCAAAAATTTCACTCCACATTTCCCTCCACAAGCCGAAACCGCAAAAATGTCTGGTTTCAAGTAGGCAGAATGTGCGATTCCAGCTCTCCATAGAGATGCACCGTTCACCACGGGAAGGCTGGACCAGCTGCACTGGGGTGTTGCCTCTTTCCTTCACACCTGCTTCACAGAATCACAGAATCACAGAATCCCAAGGGTTGGAAGGGACCTAAAGAGATCATCTAGTCCAACCCCCCTGCAAGAGCAGGGTAACCTACAGTACATCACACAGGAACTTGTCCAGGCGGGCCTTGAATATCTCCAGTGTAGGAGACTCCACAACCCCCCTGGGCAACCTGTTCCAGTGCTCTGTCACTCTTACAGTAAAGAAGTTCTTCCTGATGTTAACGTGGAACTTCCTATGCTCCAGTTTACACCCATTGCCCCTTGTCCTATCACTGGATATCACTGAAAAAAGCCTAGCTCCATCATCCTGACACCTACCCTTTACATATTTGTAAACATTGATGAGGTCACCCCTCAGTCTCCTCTTTTGCAAGCTCAAGAGACCCAGCTCCCTCAGCCTCTCCTCATAAGGGAGATGTTCCACTCCCTTAATCATCTTTGTGGCTCTGCGCTGGACTCCTTCAAGCAATTCCCTGTCCTTCTTGAACAGAGGGGCCCAGAACTGGACGCAATATTCCAGATGCGGCCTCACCAAGGCTGAGTAGAGGGGGAGGAGAACCTCTCTTGACCTACTAACCACACCCTTTCTAATGCACCCTAAGATGCCATTTGCCTTCTTGGCCACAAGAGCACATTGCTGGCTCATGGTCATCCTCCTATCCACCAGGACCCCCAGGTCCCTTTCCCCTTCACTACTTTCCAGCAGGTCAACCCCCAACCTGTACTGGTACATGGGGTTGTTCTTCCCCAGATGCAAGACTCTACACTTGCCCTTGTTAAATTTCATAAAGTTTCTCCCCGCCCAACTCTCCAGCCTGTCCAGGTCTCGCTGAATGGCAGCACAGTCCTCTGGTGTGTCAGCCACTCCTCCCTAGTTTTGTGTCATCAGCAAACTTGCTGAGGGTGCACTCAATTCCCTCATCCAGGTCATTGATGAAAATATTAAACAGCACCGGTCCCAGCACCGACCCCTGGGGAACTCCACTAGTCACAGACCTCCAGCTAGATTCTGCGGCACAAGTTTCCAGTTTTCTTCGCCTTTTCTTTCTCCTACCAAGCAGGACTCACACAGTATCACAGTGCCAGGAACTGGTCCCCTCCAGCCAATTCACCAAAGCTGGGTTTTTACAGTGCGATTTCTTTTTAAGGCTGATTCCTAGGTCTGGAGGGTGGGAAGTGGGGAAAACTGGGGGTCTGTGACTGCACCGAGTCCTTCCCATAGTTTCCTAGGAGACTGGCTGCCCACGCTGAGTGATGACGAATGCAGGACTGGATCTGGTCCCCCGCCCTGCACCATCTCCCCCTGCAAGCCACCGAGGCCATGCTGCTGAGCCCTGGCCCTTGTCTCAGACAGCAGCGGAGCTTTGTAGAGAAAAATAAATGAGAAAAGAAACGAAATGAGAATTTCAAATGAAGAATGAAAATGAAAAGCTTTGCGGGCGCCAGGCGCCAGGCACCGGCCAGCGAGACGCCCTCCTCACTGTGAAGGAAGGAACTGGGACATGCTTCTTCATGCTCTTCAGCTCTTCAGCTGTATGAATCCCACCATGGCCATCACACCCCGAGGAGAGGGCTGTGGACATGGTTCACTAGAATGGCAAATGAAACCCCTTGTGCAGCCCGCAGCTGCGCTTTGCAGGGCAGTGAGCATCCCGCCTTGCTCCGGACTCTGCTGCCTCCAAAGCATCAGAAATGGTGCCAAGGGAAGGCCCTGTGTTGAAGCACCCTCAGGAAGGATGAAGTGTGTGAGAAGGGGGGGGTGTAGGGTAGGATGGTGCTTCATCCTCAGCTGGAAACTTGGACAACAACGCCAGACGCTTTCTGGGACGTTCAAGCGTTTAATAAGAGACAGAGGAAGGTTTCTGGGTGAAAGATGGAGCCTCCTGGTCCGGCAGGGTCAGCGAGTGGCCCTGCTGCTGGCCCGGCTCCTTTGGCCAGTGCTGGTGTCGCCTTGGAGCATCACCGACGGGGCAGCTTCTTGGCGGGTGCAGCGGAGTCTTCAGAGCTGCTGGTCTGCCTCTTGCGAGTGCAGCGGGGCCCGCGCTTGGAGCGGGCCCTGCCCCGGCGGGGAGCAGAGGGCCCGGGCACAGCCTGCCCTGGCTCCTGCTGCGCGTCTTCCTGCTCCGCTGGGGTGGGAGCGGGGCCGCAGGCAGGACCCCCCTGCACGGCAGCGCTCGAGGTGCTCGGGAGCGCGTCTGCGTCCGCCGCGTCCGCGCTGCTGGAGGGGGCTGCTCTGGGCTCGGGGGTCCCCAGCGTGCAGGCAGCGGGGCTGGGGCTGGGCTCGGGGCTCAGCTCCCAGCCCCCGGGGCGGTCAGAGCAGGTCACTCTGGTCGTGATGATCCACTCGCCTCTGTGCTGGCTGCCAGAGGAGGTGGTTCTCACCACCAGCTTGCCCTTGCATCGCTCCTGGCAGGCCTTCCAGCTGGTGCTGGCCACAGGGCTGCCCTCCCGCCACCAGCTGAACTCAGCCCAGCACTCTCTGGCTCTGTGGCTCTTCCCCAAGCCGCCGGCAGCACGGGAGTCCTCTCGGATCAGGAGTTTCAGCGCTTGCTCCGCGCACTCCTTCTCCGTGGCCTCGAGGAGCCTTCGCACGAACTCCGACGTGTGGTCCCTCAGGTCGGGGCGCAGCACCGCAACCAGGATGCTTTCATCCAGGCCGTAGACGGGCAGCGCGTCCAGGATCATGTGTGTCAGCATGTACGCCTTCATGCGCTTCACCCCAAAGAGCCGCTGCATCTCCCGACGCACCCAGGGCTTCAGCAAGAGCAGCAGCCGAGGGTACTTCTGGAAAAGGGACGCCCAGGCAGAGTCCGCGAAGCCCCCCACAGACCGTGGATCCATAGCACAGGGTTGGTGCACCGCAGGTGCTGCTGGCACTGGCAGTCCAGAAAGACCTTCCTCTCGGGCGTTGAGTGATGCTGCTGCACGTGCTCCTCCGGGAACTCCTCAGAGTCGTCTCCCACAGCAAGTGCCCTCTGGAAGTCACTGGGTGCAATATAAGCAGTGCGAGCAGCGACGTCACAGTGCGTGGCTGGTGGACGTCACAGGGTGTGGCTGGGGGCTGTCGCCATGGGCTCTCCACCGTATTTGCCGCTGCTTCATCCTCAGCTGGAAACTTGGACAACAACGCCAGACGCTTTCTGGGACGTTCAAGTGTTTAATAAGAGATAGAGGAAGCTTTCTGGGTGATGAATGGAGCCTCCTGGTCCGGCAGGGTCAGCGAGTGGCCCTGCTGCTGGCCCAGCTCCTTTGGCCAGCGCTGGTTCCGGCTTTGAGCATTCCTGGTGGTGCGATTTCTTTGCGGGTGCAGCGGAGTTCTTGGGGCTGACGGTCTTCCTCTTGTGAGGGCACTGGGTTTGGTATATTCCACCCAGGATAGCATTTGACTTCTTGGTAGCAAGGGCATATTGCCATCTTCCTTTCAATTTTGTGTCCACCAGGACCCTCACATCCTATTCTGCAAAGCTGCTTTCCAAACAGTTATTACCCAACATTTCCTGGCTCGTGGAGCTTTCGATTCCCAGGCAGAGCTCCTTGCACTTGCTCTTGTTGAACCTTTGCAGTTCTTTTCGGCCTGTTTCTCCAGCCTGTCGAGAAGGAGATGTAAGAGAAGGGCAGCAGGAGTATTGACAAAGAAGCAGGAGTTACCCGTTTCTTTGGCCTCCACTTCGCTCTTTAGGGTTGGGGAAGAAACTATCTTTGGCGGAAAGACTGAGAGAGCAGCCTGCGTGCTGGTAAGTGGCGCAGAGGCTCCAGCTCTGGTGATGGATAACGCATGCTAGTGGAGCCCGAGGGCAGGCTAAGCGCGGGTGTAAGGATTGTCAGTGGCAAGGACAGCTTGAAGGATGGAGGAAAATGTACGGGGCTTCCAGTCGACTATTCCATCGTCACTCAGGTGAAGCACCTCTTGTCTCAGAAGGGAGTTATGAGCGGTGACGGGTGCAGGAGCCAGCCCTTGGCATGTGCGTTTAACACTATTTTGGGCATCTTATTGCGACCACTCGAGCTCACCTGCAGCTGCACACTCTGTGCCCCTTGGGTTGCTCCCAGGAGAGGAGCCGTGATTCTGAGGAGAGAGAATTCAGGGTTAACCATCCTAAATGGAGAGGGTAATGCCACACAAGGAGGTGTGAACCTCTTCTGTCAACAGCTCTCACCTCCATAGAGCATCCCAGGGTTATGTGCAGCTGCCCCGCCTGTGGCTCCAGCATCCTCCCTGGCTCCGGGGCATTAAGGAATTAAAGGCAACCGTGCCATTGCCATTGCCATTCCGCTCCCATGCTTCCTGCCACCGCATCCCCACAGCTCATGAATCCCCATGCACAGGGGAGAGTCAGGAACGGGGCTTTTTTGTCACGGCAGCTTAGGTATTTGCTTTTCCTGTGGAGAAAAACATAAAAATAGTCCTTGAAATAACATTTTGAGGCTCTTCTAAACGTTGCACGCCGGGCGACCTTTCAGAGCCAGGCTTAGGGGTTTATTGTTCATGCCTAGGCCGGGACCCTCAGCAGCTGCAGGCCAGTCCTGCTCCCCAAGGGCTGGAGCCAAAAAGCGCTGAAACATCCATCTTCAGCTCTGCAACAGTCAGGGATGGAGCTCCAGGATTTCCACCCTTGCTGGAATGATGCACCCTCGGCTGTGTAACCTGTACACGCTGCCCTGTGCACCATGAGGTGGTGTGAGGAGCGTGGCTACCACCAGGATTTGGCTTCTCAGAGCACAAACGCAGCCAGCGAAGGTGCCAGGGAAGCACCAGCCATGCCACACCTCCCACTGGGATGCAGGGGATGACGTGGATTTGCACAGAGTCACAGCAGTCCTGGCTCTGCAGAGTCCAGCTGGTGCCACGGATGCAGGCATCCTGGACATTCCTGACGGGCACAGGATTCTGAGGAAGGCAGGGGTTATGGCTAGGGGATACAAAGAGCAATGGTCCGTGCAGACAAGGCTTTTCTGTTGGGTGGCGATGGAGGCACAGGGCACTTGCCCTGTTTTCCAGCTCTGCTCCCACTACAGATGGCTACGAGGAATAGGATTCCCAGTGTCAGGCAATATTTCCAGGGGCAGCTATAAAGCCTGTGTGTTGAGATTGCCTTTCCTTCCACGGCTCTGTCTATAATTAAGCTGGGAATGGGGGTTCCTAAATGCAGTGCCTCAACTGGGCCATTTCTGGAGTGATTGCCGGCTGGATTTGAGCAAGAATTCCATGACATTTCCACACTCCCTGGCATCCTTCCCCCAGCCGGCAGCAGCAGCACACTTAGGAGGCTCTCTTGATGAATCCAGACCTCCACTGGGCAATTATTAATTTTGTTAAAGCTCTATTCCAATCCCTTTCAAAGGCAGGACGATACATGAATATCCATTGAAGGGGGATCACCGTGACACCCACTCTGACACTCCAGTGGGTTTTTCCCTGATACAAAATACCTCCTGGAAAAAATGATGCCTTTCTGGCGTGTCATTCGTGGGGTTTTTACTGGAGTTCGGGAGACCCTGAAAGCAAGTAACACAACCGGAGGCTCCGAGGCAGTGCTGAGCAAGCTGTGAGGCCGGCACATACCCGGGGCTGGGCCGATGTTTGAGGTGGTTTACTTCAGCCCCCTCACTATGGGCAAAAATTTCACTCCACATTTCCCTCCACAAGCCGAAACCGCAAAAATGTCTGGTTTCAAGTAGGCAGAATGTGCGATTCCAGCTCTCCATAGAGATGCACCGTTCACCACGGGAAGGCTGGACCAGCTGCACTGGGGTGTTGCCTCTTTCCTTCACACCTGCTTCACAGAATCACAGAATCACAGAATCCCAAGGGTTGGAAGGGACCTAAAGAGATCATCTAGTCCAACCCCCCTGCAAGAGCAGGGTAACCTACAGTACATCACACAGGAACTTGTCCAGGCGGGCCTTGAATATCTCCAGTGTAGGAGACTCCACAACCCCCCTGGGCAACCTGTTCCAGTGCTCTGTCACTCTTACAGTAAAGAAGTTCTTCCTGATGTTAACGTGGAACTTCCTATGCTCCAGTTTACACCCATTGCCCCTTGTCCTATCACTGGATATCACTGAAAAAAGCCTAGCTCCATCATCCTGACACCTACCCTTTACATATTTGTAAACATTGATGAGGTCACCCCTCAGTCTCCTCTTTTGCAAGCTCAAGAGACCCAGCTCCCTCAGCCTCTCCTCATAAGGGAGATGTTCCACTCCCTTAATCATCTTTGTGGCTCTGCGCTGGACTCCTTCAAGCAATTCCCTGTCCTTCTTGAACAGAGGGGCCCAGAACTGGACGCAATATTCCAGATGCGGCCTCACCAAGGCTGAGTAGAGGGGGAGGAGAACCTCTCTTGACCTACTAACCACACCCTTTCTAATGCACCCTAAGATGCCATTTGCCTTCTTGGCCACAAGAGCACATTGCTGGCTCATGGTCATCCTCCTATCCACCAGGACCCCCAGGTCCCTTTCCCCTTCACTACTTTCCAGCAGGTCAACCCCCAACCTGTACTGGTACATGGGGTTGTTCTTCCCCAGATGCAAGACTCTACACTTGCCCTTGTTAAATTTCATAAAGTTTCTCCCCGCCCAACTCTCCAGCCTGTCCAGGTCTCGCTGAATGGCAGCACAGTCCTCTGGTGTGTCAGCCACTCCTCCCTAGTTTTGTGTCATCAGCAAACTTGCTGAGGGTGCACTCAATTCCCTCATCCAGGTCATTGATGAAAATATTAAACAGCACCGGTCCCAGCACCGACCCCTGGGGAACTCCACTAGTCACAGACCTCCAGCTAGATTCTGCGGCACAAGTTTCCAGTTTTCTTCGCCTTTTCTTTCTCCTACCAAGCAGGACTCACACAGTATCACAGTGCCAGGAACTGGTCCCCTCCAGCCAATTCACCAAAGCTGGGTTTTTACAGTGCGATTTCTTTTTAAGGCTGATTCCTAGGTCTGGAGGGTGGGAAGTGGGGAAAACTGGGGGTCTGTGACTGCACCGAGTCCTTCCCATAGTTTCCTAGGAGACTGGCTGCCCACGCTGAGTGATGACGAATGCAGGACTGGATCTGGTCCCCCGCCCTGCACCATCTCCCCCTGCAAGCCACCGAGGCCATGCTGCTGAGCCCTGGCCCTTGTCTCAGACAGCAGCGGAGCTTTGTAGAGAAAAATAAATGAGAAAAGAAACGAAATGAGAATTTCAAATGAAGAATGAAAATGAAAAGCTTTGCGGGCGCCAGGCGCCAGGCACCGGCCAGCGAGACGCCCTCCTCACTGTGAAGGAAGGAACTGGGACATGCTTCTTCATGCTCTTCAGCTCTTCAGCTGTATGAATCCCACCATGGCCATCACACCCCGAGGAGAGGGCTGTGGACATGGTTCACTAGAATGGCAAATGAAACCCCTTGTGCAGCCCGCAGCTGCGCTTTGCAGGGCAGTGAGCATCCCGCCTTGCTCCGGACTCTGCTGCCTCCAAAGCATCAGAAATGGTGCCAAGGGAAGGCCCTGTGTTGAAGCACCCTCAGGAAGGATGAAGTGTGTGAGAAGGGGGGGGTGTAGGGTAGGATGGTGCTTCATCCTCAGCTGGAAACTTGGACAACAACGCCAGACGCTTTCTGGGACGTTCAAGCGTTTAATAAGAGACAGAGGAAGGTTTCTGGGTGAAAGATGGAGCCTCCTGGTCCGGCAGGGTCAGCGAGTGGCCCTGCTGCTGGCCCGGCTCCTTTGGCCAGTGCTGGTGTCGCCTTGGAGCATCACCGACGGGGCAGCTTCTTGGCGGGTGCAGCGGAGTCTTCAGAGCTGCTGGTCTGCCTCTTGCGAGTGCAGCGGGGCCCGCGCTTGGAGCGGGCCCTGCCCCGGCGGGGAGCAGAGGGCCCGGGCACAGCCTGCCCTGGCTCCTGCTGCGCGTCTTCCTGCTCCGCTGGGGTGGGAGCGGGGCCGCAGGCAGGACCCCCCTGCACGGCAGCGCTCGAGGTGCTCGGGAGCGCGTCTGCGTCCGCCGCGTCCGCGCTGCTGGAGGGGGCTGCTCTTTGCTCGGGGGTCCCCAGCGTGCAGGCAGCGGGGCTGGGGCTGGGCTCGGGGCTCAGCTCCCAGCCCCCGGGGCGGTCAGAGCAGGTCACTCTGGTCGTGATGATCCACTCGCCTCTGTGCTGGCTGCCAGAGGAGGTGGTTCTCACCACCAGCTTGCCCTCGCATCGCTCCTGGCAGGCCTTCCAGCTGGTGCTGGCCACAGGGCTGCCCTCCCGCCACCAGCTGAACTCAGCCCAGCACTCTCTGGCTCTGTGGCTCTTCCCCAAGCCGCCGGCAGCACGGGAGTCCTCTCGGATCAGGAGTTTCAGCGCTTGCTCCGCGCACTCCTTCTCCGTGGCCTCGAGGAGCCTTCGCACAAACTCCGATGTGTGGTCCCTCAGGTCGGGGCGCAGCACCACAACCAGGATGCTTTCATCCAGGCCGTAGACGGGCAGCGCGTCCAGGATCATGTGTGTCAGCATGTACGCCTTCATGCGCTTCACCCCAAAGAGCCGCTGCATCTCCCGACGCACCCAGGGCTTCAGCAAGAGCAGCAGCCGAGGGTACTTCTGGAAAAGGGACGCCCAGGCAGAGTCCGCGAAGCCCCCCACAGACCGTGGATCCATAGCACAGGGTTGGTTCACCGCGGGTGCTGCTGGCACTGGCAGTCCAGAAAGACCTTCCTCTCGGGCGTTGAGTGATGCTGCTGCACGTGCTCCTCCGGGAACTCCTCAGAGTCGTCTCCCACAGCAAGTGCCCTCTGGAAGTCACTGGGTGCAATATAAGCAGTGCGAGCAGCGACGTCACAGTGCGTGGCTGGTGGACGTCACAGGGTGTGGCTGGGGGCTGTCGCCATGGGCTCTCCACCGTATTTGCCGCTGCTTCATCCTCAGCTGGAAACTTGGACAACAACGCCAGACGCTTTCTGGGACGTTCAAGTGTTTAATAAGAGATAGAGGAAGCTTTCTGGGTGATGAATGGAGCCTCCTGGTCCGGCAGGGTCAGCGAGTGGCCCTGCTGCTGGCCCAGCTCCTTTGGCCAGCGCTGGTTCCGGCTTTGAGCATTCCTGGTGGTGCGATTTCTTTGCGGGTGCAGCGGAGTTCTTGGGGCTGACGGTCTTCCTCTTGTGAGGGCACTGGGTTTGGTATATTCCACCCAGGATAGCATTTGACTTCTTGGTAGCAAGGGCATATTGCCATCTTCCTTTCAATTTTGTGTCCACCAGGACCCTCACATCCTATTCTGCAAAGCTGCTTTCCAAACAGTTATTACCCAACATTTCCTGGCTCGTGGAGCTTTCGATTCCCAGGCAGAGCTCCTTGCACTTGCTCTTGTTGAACCTTTGCAGTTCTTTTCGGCCTGTTTCTCCAGCCTGTCGAGAAGGAGATGTAAGAGAAGGGCAGCAGGAGTATTGACAAAGAAGCAGGAGTTACCCGTTTCTTTGGCCTCCACTTCGCTCTTTAGGGTTGGGGAAGAAACTATCTTTGGCGGAAAGACTGAGAGAGCAGCCTGCGTGCTGGTAAGTGGCGCAGAGGCTCCAGCTCTGGTGATGGATAACGCATGCTAGTGGAGCCCGAGGGCAGGCTAAGCGCGGGTGTAAGGATTGTCAGTGGCAAGGACAGCTTGAAGGATGGAGGAAAATGTACGGGGCTTCCAGTCGACTATTCCATCGTCACTCAGGTGAAGCACCTCTTGTCTCAGAAGGGAGTTATGAGCGGTGACGGGTGCAGGAGCCAGCCCTTGGCATGTGCGTTTAACACTATTTTGGGCATCTTATTGCGACCACTCGAGCTCACCTGCAGCTGCACACTCTGTGCCCCTTGGGTTGCTCCCAGGAGAGGAGCCGTGATTCTGAGGAGAGAGAATTCAGGGTTAACCATCCTAAATGGAGAGGGTAATGCCACACAAGGAGGTGTGAACCTCTTCTGTCAACAGCTCTCACCTCCATAGAGCATCCCAGGGTTATGTGCAGCTGCCCCGCCTGTGGCTCCAGCATCCTCCCTGGCTCCGGGGCATTAAGGAATTAAAGGCAACCGTGCCATTGCCATTGCCATTCCGCTCCCATGCTTCCTGCCACCGCATCCCCACAGCTCATGAATCCCCATGCACAGGGGAGAGTCAGGAACGGGGCTTTTTTGTCACGGCAGCTTAGGTATTTGCTTTTCCTGTGGAGAAAAACATAAAAATAGTCCTTGAAATAACATTTTGAGGCTCTTCTAAACGTTGCACGCCGGGCGACCTTTCAGAGCCAGGCTTAGGGGTTTATTGTTCATGCCTAGGCCGGGACCCTCAGCAGCTGCAGGCCAGTCCTGCTCCCCAAGGGCTGGAGCCAAAAAGCGCTGAAACATCCATCTTCAGCTCTGCAACAGTCAGGGATGGAGCTCCAGGATTTCCACCCTTGCTGGAATGATGCACCCTCGGCTGTGTAACCTGTACACGCTGCCCTGTGCACCATGAGGTGGTGTGAGGAGCGTGGCTACCACCAGGATTTGGCTTCTCAGAGCACAAACGCAGCCAGCGAAGGTGCCAGGGAAGCACCAGCCATGCCACACCTCCCACTGGGATGCAGGGGATGACGTGGATTTGCACAGAGTCACAGCAGTCCTGGCTCTGCAGAGTCCAGCTGGTGCCACGGATGCAGGCATCCTGGACATTCCTGACGGGCACAGGATTCTGAGGAAGGCAGGGGTTATGGCTAGGGGATACAAAGAGCAATGGTCCGTGCAGACAAGGCTTTTCTGTTGGGTGGCGATGGAGGCACAGGGCACTTGCCCTGTTTTCCAGCTCTGCTCCCACTACAGATGGCTACGAGGAATAGGATTCCCAGTGTCAGGCAATATTTCCAGGGGCAGCTATAAAGCCTGTGTGTTGAGATTGCCTTTCCTTCCACGGCTCTGTCTATAATTAAGCTGGGAATGGGGGTTCCTAAATGCAGTGCCTCAACTGGGCCATTTCTGGAGTGATTGCCGGCTGGATTTGAGCAAGAATTCCATGACATTTCCACACTCCCTGGCATCCTTCCCCCAGCCGGCAGCAGCAGCACACTTAGGAGGCTCTCTTGATGAATCCAGACCTCCACTGGGCAATTATTAATTTTGTTAAAGCTCTATTCCAATCCCTTTCAAAGGCAGGACGATACATGAATATCCATTGAAGGGGGATCACCGTGACACCCACTCTGACACTCCAGTGGGTTTTTCCCTGATACAAAATACCTCCTGGAAAAAATGATGCCTTTCTGGCGTGTCATTCGTGGGGTTTTTACTGGAGTTCGGGAGACCCTGAAAGCAAGTAACACAACCGGAGGCTCCGAGGCAGTGCTGAGCAAGCTGCGAGGCCGGCACATACCCGGGGCTGGGCCGATGTTTGAGGTGGTTTACTTCAGCCCCCTCACTATGGGCAAAAATTTCACTCCACATTTCCCTCCACAAGCCGAAACCGCAAAAATGTCTGGTTTCAAGTAGGCAGAATGTGCGATTCCAGCTCTCCATAGAGATGCACCGTTCACCACGGGAAGGCTGGACCAGCTGCACTGGGGTGTTGCCTCTTTCCTTCACACCTGCTTCACAGAATCACAGAATCACAGAATCCCAAGGGTTGGAAGGGACCTAAAGAGATCATCTAGTCCAACCCCCCTGCAAGAGCAGGGTAACCTACAGTACATCACACAGGAACTTGTCCAGGCGGGCCTTGAATATCTCCAGTGTAGGAGACTCCACAACCCCCCTGGGCAACCTGTTCCAGTGCTCTGTCACTCTTACAGTAAAGAAGTTCTTCCTGATGTTAACGTGGAACTTCCTATGCTCCAGTTTACACCCATTGCCCCTTGTCCTATCACTGGATATCACTGAAAAAAGCCTAGCTCCATCATCCTGACACCTACCCTTTACATATTTGTAAACATTGATGAGGTCACCCCTCAGTCTCCTCTTTTGCAAGCTCAAGAGACCCAGCTCCCTCAGCCTCTCCTCATAAGGGAGATGTTCCACTCCCTTAATCATCTTTGTGGCTCTGCGCTGGACTCCTTCAAGCAATTCCCCGTCCTTCTTGAACAGAGGGGCCCAGAACTGGACGCAATATTCCAGATGCGGCCTCACCAAGGCTGAGTAGAGGGGGAGGAGAACCTCTCTTGACCTACTAACCACTCCCTTTCTAATGCACCCTAAGATGCCATTTGCCTTCTTGGCCACAAGAGCACATTGCTGGCTCATGGTCATCCTCCTATCCACCAGGACCCCCAGGTCCCTTTCCCCTTCACTACTTTCCAGCAGGTCAACCCCCAACCTGTACTGGTACATGGGGTTGTTCTTCCCCAGATGCAAGACTCTACACTTGCCCTTGTTAAATTTCATCAAGTTTCTCCCCGTCGAACTCTCCAGCCTGTCCAGGTCTCGCTGAATGGCAGCACAGTCCTCTGGTGTGTCAGCCACTCCTCCCTAGTTTTGTGTCATCAGCAAACTTGCTGAGGGTGCACTCAATTCCCTCATCCAGGTCATTGATGAAAATATTAAACAGCACCGGTCCCAGCACCGACCCCTGGGGAACTCCACTAGTCACAGACCTCCAGCTAGATTCTGCGGCACAAGTTTCCAGTTTTCTTCGCCTTTTCTTTCTCCTACCAAGCAGGACTCACACAGTATCACAGTGCCAGGAACTGGTCCCCTCCAGCCAATTCACCAAAGCTGGGTTTTTACAGTGCGATTTCTTTTTAAGGCTGATTCCTAGGTCTGGAGGGTGGGAAGTGGGGAAAACTGGGGGTCTGTGACTGCACCGAGTCCTTCCCATAGTTTCCTAGGAGACTGGCTGCCCACGCTGAGTGATGACGAATGCAGGACTGGATCTGGTCCCCCGCCCTGCACCATCTCCCCCTGCAAGCCACCGAGGCCATGCTGCTGAGCCCTGGCCCTTGTCTCAGACAGCAGCGGAGCTTTGTAGAGAAAAATAAATGAGAAAAGAAACGAAATGAGAATTTCAAATGAAGAATGAAAATGAAAAGCTTTGCGGGCGCCAGGCGCCAGGCACCGGCCAGCGAGACGCCCTCCTCACTGTGAAGGAAGGAACTGGGACATGCTTCTTCATGCTCTTCAGCTCTTCAGCTGTATGAATCCCACCATGGCCATCACACCCCGAGGAGAGGGCTGTGGACATGGTTCACTAGAATGGCAAATGAAACCCCTTGTGCAGCCCGCAGCTGCGCTTTGCAGGGCAGTGAGCATCCCGCCTTGCTCCGGACTCTGCTGCCTCCAAAGCATCAGAAATGGTGCCAAGGGAAGGCCCTGTGTTGAAGCACCCTCAGGAAGGATGAAGTGTGTGAGAAGGGGGGGCTGTAGGGTAGGATGGTGCTTCATCCTCAGCTGGAAACTTGGACAACAACGCCAGACGCTTTCTGGGACGTTCAAGCGTTTAATAAGAGACAGAGGAAGGTTTCTGGGTGAAAGATGGAGCCTCCTGGTCCGGCAGGGTCAGCGAGTGGCCCTGCTGCTGGCCCGGCTCCTTTGGCCAGTGCTGGTGTCGCCTTGGAGCATCACCGACGGGGCAGCTTCTTGGCGGGTGCAGCGGAGTCTTCAGAGCTGCTGGTCTGCCTCTTGCGAGTGCAGCGGGGCCCGCGCTTGGAGCGGGCCCTGCCCCGGCGGGGAGCAGAGGGCCCGGGCACAGCCTGCCCTGGCTCCTGCTGCGCGTCTTCCTGCTCCGCTGGGGTGGGAGCGGGGCCGCAGGCAGGACCCCCCTGCACGGCAGCGCTCGAGGTGCTCGGGAGCGCGTCTGCGTCCGCCGCGTCCGCGCTGCTGGAGGGGGCTGCTCTGGGCTCGGGGGTCCCCAGCGTGCAGGCAGCGGGGCTGGGGCTGGGCTCGGGGCTCAGCTCCCAGCCCCCGGGGCGGTCAGAGCAGGTCACTCTGGTCGTGATGATCCACTCGCCTCTGTGCTGGCTGCCAGAGGAGGTGGTTCTCACCACCAGCTTGCCCTCGCATCGCTCCTGGCAGGCCTTCCAGCTGGTGCTGGCCACAGGGCTGCCCTCCCGCCACCAGCTGAACTCAGCCCAGCACTCTCTGGCTCTGCGGCTCTTCCCCAAGCCGCCGGCAGCACGGGAGTCCTCTCGGATCAGGAGTTTCAGCGCTTGCTCCGCGCACTCCTTCTCCGTGGCCTCGAGGAGCCTTCGCACGAACTCCGACGTGTGGTCCCTCAGGTCGGGGCGCAGCACCGCAACCAGGATGCTTTCATCCAGGCCGTAGACGGGCAGCGCGTCCAGGATCATGTGTGTCAGCATGTACGCCTTCATGCGCTTCACCCCAAAGAGCCGCTGCATCTCCCGACGCACCCAGGGCTTCAGCAAGAGCAGCAGCCGAGGGTACTTCTGGAAAAGGGACGCCCAGGCAGAGTCCGCGAAGCCCCCCACAGACCGTGGATCCATAGCACAGGGTTGGTGCACCGCGGGTGCTGCTGGCACTGGCAGTCCAGAAAGACCTTCCTCTCGGGCGTTGAGTGATGCTGCTGCACGTGCTCCTCCGGGAACTCCTCAGAGTCGTCTCCCACAGCAAGTGCCCTCTGGAAGTCACTGGGTGCAATATAAGCAGTGCGAGCAGCGACGTCACAGTGCGTGGCTGGTGGACGTCACAGGGTGTGGCTGGGGGCTGTCGCCATGGGCTCTCCACCGTATTTGCCGCTGCTTCATCCTCAGCTGGAAACTTGGACAACAACGCCAGACGCTTTCTGGGACGTTCAAGTGTTTAATAAGAGATAGAGGAAGCTTTCTGGGTGATGAATGGAGCCTCCTGGTCCGGCAGGGTCAGCGAGTGGCCCTGCTGCTGGCCCAGCTCCTTTGGCCAGCGCTGGTTCCGGCTTTGAGCATTCCTGGTGGTGCGATTTCTTTGCGGGTGCAGCGGAGTTCTTGGGGCTGACGGTCTTCCTCTTGTGAGGGCACTGGGTTTGGTATATTCCACCCAGGATAGCATTTGACTTCTTGGTAGCAAGGGCATATTGCCATCTTCCTTTCAATTTTGTGTCCACCAGGACCCTCACATCCTATTCTGCAAAGCTGCTTTCCAAACAGTTATTACCCAACATTTCCTGGCTCGTGGAGCTTTCGATTCCCAGGCAGAGCTCCTTGCACTTGCTCTTGTTGAACCTTTGCAGTTCTTTTCGGCCTGTTTCTCCAGCCTGTCGAGAAGGAGATGTAAGAGAAGGGCAGCAGGAGTATTGACAAAGAAGCAGGAGTTACCCGTTTCTTTGGCCTCCACTTCGCTCTTTAGGGTTGGGGAAGAAACTATCTTTGGCGGAAAGACTGAGAGAGCAGCCTGCGTGCTGGTAAGTGGCGCAGAGGCTCCAGCTCTGGTGATGGATAACGCATGCTAGTGGAGCCCGAGGGCAGGCTAAGCGCGGGTGTAAGGATTGTCAGTGGCAAGGACAGCTTGAAGGATGGAGGAAAATGTACGGGGCTTCCAGTCGACTATTCCATCGTCACTCAGGTGAAGCACCTCTTGTCTCAGAAGGGAGTTATGAGCGGTGACGGGTGCAGGAGCCAGCCCTTGGCATGTGCGTTTAACACTATTTTGGGCATCTTATTGCGACCACTCGAGCTCACCTGCAGCTGCACACTCTGTGCCCCTTGGGTTGCTCCCAGGAGAGGAGCCGTGATTCTGAGGAGAGAGAATTCAGGGTTAACCATCCTAAATGGAGAGGGTAATGCCACACAAGGAGGTGTGAACCTCTTCTGTCAACAGCTCTCACCTCCATAGAGCATCCCAGGGTTATGTGCAGCTGCCCCGCCTGTGGCTCCAGCATCCTCCCTGGCTCCGGGGCATTAAGGAATTAAAGGCAACCGTGCCATTGCCATTGCCATTCCGCTCCCATGCTTCCTGCCACCGCATCCCCACAGCTCATGAATCCCCATGCACAGGGGAGAGTCAGGAACGGGGCTTTTTTGTCACGGCAGCTTAGGTATTTGCTTTTCCTGTGGAGAAAAACATAAAAATAGTCCTTGAAATAACATTTTGAGGCTCTTCTAAACGTTGCACGCCGGGCGACCTTTCAGAGCCAGGCTTAGGGGTTTATTGTTCATGCCTAGGCCGGGACCCTCAGCAGCTGCAGGCCAGTCCTGCTCCCCAAGGGCTGGAGCCAAAAAGCGCTGAAACATCCATCTTCAGCTCTGCAACAGTCAGGGATGGAGCTCCAGGATTTCCACCCTTGCTGGAATGATGCACCCTCGGCTGTGTAACCTGTACACGCTGCCCTGTGCACCATGAGGTGGTGTGAGGAGCGTGGCTACCACCAGGATTTGGCTTCTCAGAGCACAAACGCAGCCAGCGAAGGTGCCAGGGAAGCACCAGCCATGCCACACCTCCCACTGGGATGCAGGGGATGACGTGGATTTGCACAGAGTCACAGCAGTCCTGGCTCTGCAGAGTCCAGCTGGTGCCACGGATGCAGGCATCCTGGACATTCCTGACGGGCACAGGATTCTGAGGAAGGCAGGGGTTATGGCTAGGGGATACAAAGAGCAATGGTCCGTGCAGACAAGGCTTTTCTGTTGGGTGGCGATGGAGGCACAGGGCACTTGCCCTGTTTTCCAGCTCTGCTCCCACTACAGATGGCTACGAGGAATAGGATTCCCAGTGTCAGGCAATATTTCCAGGGGCAGCTATAAAGCCTGTGTGTTGAGATTGCCTTTCCTTCCACGGCTCTGTCTATAATTAAGCTGGGAATGGGGGTTCCTAAATGCAGTGCCTCAACTGGGCCATTTCTGGAGTGATTGCCGGCTGGATTTGAGCAAGAATTCCATGACATTTCCACACTCCCTGGCATCCTTCCCCCAGCCGGCAGCAGCAGCACACTTAGGAGGCTCTCTTGATGAATCCAGACCTCCACTGGGCAATTATTAATTTTGTTAAAGCTCTATTCCAATCCCTTTCAAAGGCAGGACGATACATGAATATCCATTGAAGGGGGATCACCGTGACACCCACTCTGACACTCCAGTGGGTTTTTCCCTGATACAAAATACCTCCTGGAAAAAATGATGCCTTTCTGGCGTGTCATTCGTGGGGTTTTTACTGGAGTTCGGGAGACCCTGAAAGCAAGTAACACAACCGGAGGCTCCGAGGCAGTGCTGAGCAAGCTGCGAGGCCGGCACATACCCGGGGCTGGGCCGATGTTTGAGGTGGTTTACTTCAGCCCCCTCACTATGGGCAAAAATTTCACTCCACATTTCCCTCCACAAGCCGAAACCGCAAAAATGTCTGGTTTCAAGTAGGCAGAATGTGCGATTCCAGCTCTCCATAGAGATGCACCGTTCACCACGGGAAGGCTGGACCAGCTGCACTGGGGTGTTGCCTCTTTCCTTCACACCTGCTTCACAGAATCACAGAATCACAGAATCCCAAGGGTTGGAAGGGACCTAAAGAGATCATCTAGTCCAACCCCCCTGCAAGAGCAGGGTAACCTACAGTACATCACACAGGAACTTGTCCAGGCGGGCCTTGAATATCTCCAGTGTAGGAGACTCCACAACCCCCCTGGGCAACCTGTTCCAGTGCTCTGTCACTCTTACAGTAAAGAAGTTCTTCCTGATGTTAACGTGGAACTTCCTATGCTCCAGTTTACACCCATTGCCCCTTGTCCTATCACTGGATATCACTGAAAAAAGCCTAGCTCCATCATCCTGACACCTACCCTTTACATATTTGTAAACATTGATGAGGTCACCCCTCAGTCTCCTCTTTTGCAAGCTCAAGAGACCCAGCTCCCTCAGCCTCTCCTCATAAGGGAGATGTTCCACTCCCTTAATCATCTTTGTGGCTCTGCGCTGGACTCCTTCAAGCAATTCCCTGTCCTTCTTGAACAGAGGGGCCCAGAACTGGACGCAATATTCCAGATGCGGCCTCACCAAGGCTGAGTAGAGGGGGAGGAGAACCTCTCTTGACCTACTAACCACACCCTTTCTAATGCACCCTAAGATGCCATTTGCCTTCTTGGCCACAAGAGCACATTGCTGGCTCATGGTCATCCTCCTATCCACCAGGACCCCCAGGTCCCTTTCCCCTTCACTACTTTCCAGCAGGTCAACCCCCAACCTGTACTGGTACATGGGGTTGTTCTTCCCCAGATGCAAGACTCTACACTTGCCCTTGTTAAATTTCATCAAGTTTCTCCCCGCCCAACTCTCCAGCCTGTCCAGGTCTCGCTGAATGGCAGCACAGTCCTCTGGTGTGTCAGCCACTCCTCCCTAGTTTTGTGTCATCAGCAAACTTGCTGAGGGTGCACTCAATTCCCTCATCCAGGTCATTGATGAAAATATTAAACAGCACCGGTCCCAGCACCGACCCCTGGGGAACTCCACTAGTCACAGACCTCCAGCTAGATTCTGCGGCACAAGTTTCCAGTTTTCTTCGCCTTTTCTTTCTCCTACCAAGCAGGACTCACACAGTATCACAGTGCCAGGAACTGGTCCCCTCCAGCCAATTCACCAAAGCTGGGTTTTTACAGTGCGATTTCTTTTTAAGGCTGATTCCTAGGTCTGGAGGGTGGGAAGTGGGGAAAACTGGGGGTCTGTGACTGCACCGAGTCCTTCCCATAGTTTCCTAGGAGACTGGCTGCCCACGCTGAGTGATGACGAATGCAGGACTGGATCTGGTCCCCCGCCCTGCACCATCTCCCCCTGCAAGCCACCGAGGCCATGCTGCTGAGCCCTGGCCCTTGTCTCAGACAGCAGCGGAGCTTTGTAGAGAAAAATAAATGAGAAAAGAAACGAAATGAGAATTTCAAATGAAGAATGAAAATGAAAAGCTTTGCGGGCGCCAGGCGCCAGGCACCGGCCAGCGAGACGCCCTCCTCACTGTGAAGGAAGGAACTGGGACATGCTTCTTCATGCTCTTCAGCTCTTCAGCTGTATGAATCCCACCATGGCCATCACACCCCGAGGAGAGGGCTGTGGACATGGTTCACTAGAATGGCAAATGAAACCCCTTGTGCAGCCCGCAGCTGCGCTTTGCAGGGCAGTGAGCATCCCGCCTTGCTCCGGACTCTGCTGCCTCCAAAGCATCAGAAATGGTGCCAAGGGAAGGCCCTGTGTTGAAGCACCCTCAGGAAGGATGAAGTGTGTGAGAAGGGGGGGGTGTAGGGTAGGATGGTGCTTCATCCTCAGCTGGAAACTTGGACAACAACGCCAGACGCTTTCTGGGACGTTCAAGCGTTTAATAAGAGACAGAGGAAGGTTTCTGGGTGAAAGATGGAGCCTCCTGGTCCGGCAGGGTCAGCGAGTGGCCCTGCTGCTGGCCCGGCTCCTTTGGCCAGTGCTGGTGTCGCCTTGGAGCATCACCGACGGGGCAGCTTCTTGGCGGGTGCAGCGGAGTCTTCAGAGCTGCTGGTCTGCCTCTTGCGAGTGCAGCGGGGCCCGCGCTTGGAGCGGGCCCTGCCCCGGCGGGGAGCAGAGGGCCCGGGCACAGCCTGCCCTGGCTCCTGCTGCGCGTCTTCCTGCTCCGCTGGGGTGGGAGCGGGGCCGCAGGCAGGACCCCCCTGCACGGCAGCGCTCGAGGTGCTCGGGAGCGCGTCTGCGTCCGCCGCGTCCGCGCTGCTGGAGGGGGCTGCTCTGGGCTCGGGGGTCCCCAGCGTGCAGGCAGCGGGGCTGGGGCTGGGCTCGGGGCTCAGCTCCCAGCCCCCGGGGCGGTCAGAGCAGGTCACTCTGGTCGTGATGATCCACTCGCCTCTGTGCTGGCTGCCAGAGGAGGTGGTTCTCACCACCAGCTTGCCCTCGCATCGCTCCTGGCAGGCCTTCCAGCTGGTGCTGGCCACAGGGCTGCCCTCCCGCCACCAGCTGAACTCAGCCCAGCACTCTCTGGCTCTGTGGCTCTTCCCCAAGCCGCCGGCAG
Source organism: Lathamus discolor (assembly GCF_037157495.1). Classification (NCBI taxonomy): domain Eukaryota; kingdom Metazoa; phylum Chordata; class Aves; order Psittaciformes; family Psittacidae; genus Lathamus; species Lathamus discolor. Next base: position 7,022,786 of record NC_088901.1, read on the forward strand.
CACGGGAGTCCTCTCGGATCAGGAGTTTCAGCGCTTGCTCCGCGCACTCCTTCTCCGTGGCCTCGAGGAGCCTTCGCACAAACTCCGATGTGTGGTCCCTCAGGTCGGGGCGCAGCACCGCAACCAGGATGCTTTCATCCAGGCCGTAGACGGGCAGCGCGTCCAGGATCATGTGTGTCAGCATGTACGCCTTCATGCGCTTCACCCCAAAGAGCCGCTGCATCTCCCGACGCACCCAGGGCTTCAGCAAGAGCAGCAGCCGAGGGTACTTCTGGAAAAGGGACGCCCAGGCAGAGTCCGCGAAGCCCCCCACAGACCGTGGATCCATAGCACAGGGTTGGTTCACCGCGGGTGCTGCTGGCACTGGCAGTCCAGAAAGACCTTCCTCTCGGGCGTTGAGTGATGCTGCTGCACGTGCTCCTCCGGGAACTCCTCAGAGTCGTCTCCCACAGCAAGTGCCCTCTGGAAGTCACTGGGTGCAATATAAGCAGTGCGAGCAGCGACGTCACAGTGCGTGGCTGGTGGACGTCACAGGGTGTGGCTGGGGGCTGTCGCCATGGGCTCTCCACCGTATTTGCCGCTGCTTCATCCTCAGCTGGAAACTTGGACAACAACGCCAGACGCTTTCTGGGACGTTCAAGTGTTTAATAAGAGATAGAGGAAGCTTTCTGGGTGATGAATGGAGCCTCCTGGTCCGGCAGGGTCAGCGAGTGGCCCTGCTGCTGGCCCAGCTCCTTTGGCCAGCGCTGGTTCCGGCTTTGAGCATTCCTGGTGGTGCGATTTCTTTGCGGGTGCAGAGGAGTTCTTGGGGCTGACGGTCTTCCTCTTGTGAGGGCACTGGGTTTGGTATATTCCACCCAGGATAGCATTTGACTTCTTGGTAGCAAGGGCATATTGCCATCTTCCTTTCAATTTTGTGTCCACCAGGACCCTCACATCCTATTCTGCAAAGCTGCTTTCCAAACAGTTATTACCCAACATTTCCTGGCTCGTGGAGCTTTCGATTCCCAGGCAGAGCTCCTTGCACTTGCTCTTGTTGAACCTTTGCAGTTCTTTTCGGCCTGTTTCTCCAGCCTGTCGAGAAGGAGATGTAAGAGAAGGGCAGCAGGAGTATTGACAAAGAAGCAGGAGTTACCCGTTTCTTTGGCCTCCACTTCGCTCTTTAGGGTTGGGGAAGAAACTATCTTTGGCGGAAAGACTGAGAGAGCAGCCTGCGTGCTGGTAAGTGGCGCAGAGGCTCCAGCTCTGGTGATGGATAACGCATGCTAGTGGAGCCCGAGGGCAGGCTAAGCGCGGGTGTAAGGATTGTCAGTGGCAAGGACAGCTTGAAGGATGGAGGAAAATGTACGGGGCTTCCAGTCGACTATTCCATCGTCACTCAGGTGAAGCACCTCTTGTCTCAGAAGGGAGTTATGAGCGGTGACGGGTGCAGGAGCCAGCCCTTGGCATGTGCGTTTAACACTATTTTGGGCATCTTATTGCGACCACTCGAGCTCACCTGCAGCTGCACACTCTGTGCCCCTTGGGTTGCTCCCAGGAGAGGAGCCGTGATTCTGAGGAGAGAGAATTCAGGGTTAACCATCCTAAATGGAGAGGGTAATGCCACACAAGGAGGTGTGAACCTCTTCTGTCAACAGCTCTCACCTCCATAGAGCATCCCAGGGTTATGTGCAGCTGCCCCGCCTGTGGCTCCAGCATCCTCCCTGGCTCCGGGGCATTAAGGAATTAAAGGCAACCGTGCCATTGCCATTGCCATTCCGCTCCCATGCTTCCTGCCACCGCATCCCCACAGCTCATGAATCCCCATGCACAGGGGAGAGTCAGGAACGGGGCTTTTTTGTCACGGCAGCTTAGGTATTTGCTTTTCCTGTGGAGAAAAACATAAAAATAGTCCTTGAAATAACATTTTGAGGCTCTTCTAAACGTTGCACGCCGGGCGACCTTTCAGAGCCAGGCTTAGGGGTTTATTGTTCATGCCTAGGCCGGGACCCTCAGCAGCTGCAGGCCAGTCCTGCTCCCCAAGAGCTGGAGCCAAAAAGCGCTGAAACATCCATCTTCAGCTCTGCAACAGTCAGGGATGGAGCTCCAGGATTTCCACCCTTGCTGGAATGATGCACCCTCGGCTGTGTAACCTGTACACGCTGCCCTGTGCACCATGAGGTGGTGTGAGGAGCGTGGCTACCACCAGGATTTGGCTTCTCAGAGCACAAACGCAGCCAGCGAAGGTGCCAGGGAAGCACCAGCCATGCCACACCTCCCACTGGGATGCAGGGGATGACGTGGATTTGCACAGAGTCACAGCAGTCCTGGCTCTGCAGAGTCCAGCTGGTGCCACGGATGCAGGCATCCTGGACATTCCTGACGGGCACAGGATTCTGAGGAAGGCAGGGGTTATGGCTAGGGGATACAAAGAGCAATGGTCCGTGCAGACAAGGCTTTTCTGTTGGGTGGCGATGGAGGCACAGGGCACTTGCCCTGTTTTCCAGCTCTGCTCCCACTACAGATGGCTACGAGGAATAGGATTCCCAGTGTCAGGCAATATTTCCAGGGGCAGCTATAAAGCCTGTGTGTTGAGATTGCCTTTCCTTCCACGGCTCTGTCTATAATTAAGCTGGGAATGGGGGTTCCTAAATGCAGTGCCTCAACTGGGCCATTTCTGGAGTGATTGCCGGCTGGATTTGAGCAAGAATTCCATGACATTTCCACACTCCCTGGCATCCTTCCCCCAGCCAGCAGCAGCAGCACACTTAGGAGGCTCTCTTGATGAATCCAGACCTCCACTGGGCAATTATTAATTTTGTTAAAGCTCTATTCCAATCCCTTTCAAAGGCAGGACGATACATGAATATCCATTGAAGGGGGATCACCGTGACACCCACTCTGACACTCCAGTGGGTTTTTCCCTGATACAAAATACCTCCTGGAAAAAATGATGGCTTTCTGGCGTGTCATTCGTGGGGTTTTTACTGGAGTTCGGGAGACCCTGAAAGCAAGTAACACAACCGGAGGCTCCGAGGCAGTGCTGAGCAAGCTGCGAGGCCGGCACATACCCGGGGCTGGGCCGATGTTTGAGGTGGTTTACTTCAGCCCCCTCACTATGGGCAAAAATTTCACTCCACATTTCCCTCCACAAGCCGAAACCGCAAAAATGTCTGGTTTCAAGTAGGCAGAATGTGCGATTCCAGCTCTCCATAGAGATGCACCGTTCACCACGGGAAGGCTGGACCAGCTGCACTGGGGTGTTGCCTCTTTCCTTCACACCTGCTTCACAGAATCACAGAATCCCAAGGGTTGGAAGGGACCTAAAGAGATCATCTAGTCCAACCCCCCAGCAAGAGCAGGGTAACCTACAGTACATCACACAGGAACTTGTCCAGGCGGGCCTTGAATATCTCCAGTGTAGGAGACTCCACAACCCCCCTGGGCAACCTGTTCCAGTGCTCTGTCACTCTTACAGTAAAGAAGTTCTTCCTGATGTTAACGTGGAACTTCCTATGCTCCAGTTTACACCCATTGCCCCTTGTCCTATCACTGGATATCACTGAAAAAAGCCTAGCTCCATCATCCTGACACCTACCCTTTACATATTTGTAAACATTGATGAGGTCACCCCTCAGTCTCCTCTTTTGCAAGCTCAAGAGACCCAGCTCCCTCAGCCTCTCCTCATAAGGGAGATGTTCCACTCCCTTAATCATCTTTGTGGCTCTGCGCTGGACTCCTTCAAGCAATTCCCTGTCCTTCTTGAACAGAGGGGCCCAGAACTGGACGCAATATTCCAGATGCGGCCTCACCAAGGCTGAGTAGAGGGGGAGGAGAACCTCTCTTGACCTACTAACCACACCCTTTCTAATGCACCCTAAGATGCCATTTGCCTTCTTGGCCACAAGAGCACATTGCTGGCTCATGGTCATCCTCCTATCCACCAGGACCCCCAGGTCCCTTTCCCCTTCACTACTTTCCAGCAGGTCAACCCCCAACCTGTACTGGTACATGGGGTTGTTCTTCCCCAGATGCAAGACTCTACACTTGCCCTTGTTAAATTTCATCAAGTTTCTCCCCGCCCAACTCTCCAGCCTGTCCAGGTCTCGCTGAATGGCAGCACAGTCCTCTGGTGTGTCAGCCACTCCTCCCTAGTTTTGTGTCATCAGCAAACTTGCTGAGGGTGCACTCAATTCCCTCATCCAGGTCATTGATGAAAATATTAAACAGCACCGGTCCCAGCACCGACCCCTGGGGAACTCCACTAGTCACAGACCTCCAGCTAGATTCTGCGGCACAAGTTTCCAGTTTTCTTCGCCTTTTCTTTCTCCTACCAAGCAGGACTCACACAGTATCACAGTGCCAGGAACTGGTCCCCTCCAGCCAATTCACCAAAGCTGGGTTTTTACAGTGCGATTTCTTTTTAAGGCTGATTCCTAGGTCTGGAGGGTGGGAAGTGGGGAAAACTGGGGGTCTGTGACTGCACCGAGTCCTTCCCATAGTTTCCTAGGAGACTGGCTGCCCGCGCTGAGTGATGACGAATGCAGGACTGGATCTGGTCCCCCGCCCTGCACCATCTCCCCCTGCAAGCCACCGAGGCCATGCTGCTGAGCCCTGGCCCTTGTCTCAGACAGCAGCGGAGCTTTGTAGAGAAAAATAAATGAGAAAAGAAACGAAATGAGAATTTCAAATGAAGAATGAAAATGAAAAGCTTTGCGGGCGCCAGGCGCCAGGCACCGGCCAGCGAGACGCCCTCCTCACTGTGAAGGAAGGAACTGGGACATGCTTCTTCATGCTCTTCAGCTCTTCAGCTGTATGAATCCCACCATGGCCATCACACCCCGAGGAGAGGGCTGTGGACATGGTTCACTAGAATGGCAAATGAAACCCCTTGTGCAGCCCGCAGCTGCGCTTTGCAGGGCAGTGAGCATCCCGCCTTGCTCCGGACTCTGCTGCCTCCAAAGCATCAGAAATGGTGCCAAGGGAAGGCCCTGTGTTGAAGCACCCTCAGGAAGGATGAAGTGTGTGAGAAGGGGGGGCTGTAGGGTAGGATGGTGCTTCATCCTCAGCTGGAAACTTGGACAACAACGCCAGACGCTTTCTGGGACGTTCAAGCGTTTAATAAGAGACAGAGGAAGGTTTCTGGGTGAAAGATGGAGCCTCCTGGTCCGGCAGGGTCAGCGAGTGGCCCTGCTGCTGGCCCGGCTCCTTTGGCCAGTGCTGGTGTCGCCTTGGAGCATCACCGACGGGGCAGCTTCTTGGCGGGTGCAGCGGAGTCTTCAGAGCTGCTGGTCTGCCTCTTGCGAGTGCAGCGGGGCCCGCGCTTGGAGCGGGCCCTGCCCCGGCGGGGAGCAGAGGGCCCGGGCACAGCCTGCCCTGGCTCCTGCTGCGCGTCTTCCTGCTCCGCTGGGGTGGGAGCGGGGCCGCAGGCAGGACCCCCCTGCACGGCAGCGCTCGAGGTGCTCGGGAGCGCGTCTGCGTCCGCCGCGTCCGCGCTGCTGGAGGGGGCTGCTCTGGGCTCGGGGGTCCCCAGCGTGCAGGCAGCGGGGCTGGGGCTGGGCTCGGGGCTCAGCTCCCAGCCCCCGGGGCGGTCAGAGCAGGTCACTCTGGTCGTGATGATCCACTCGCCTCTGTGCTGGCTGCCAGAGGAGGTGGTTCTCACCACCAGCTTGCCCTCGCATCGCTCCTGGCAGGCCTTCCAGCTGGTGCTGGCCACAGGGCTGCCCTCCCGCCACCAGCTGAACTCAGCCCAGCACTCTCTGGCTCTGCGGCTCTTCCCCAAGCCGCCGGCAGCACGGGAGTCCTCTCGGATCAGGAGTTTCAGCGCTTGCTCCGCGCACTCCTTCTCCGTGGCCTCGAGGAGCCTTCGCACGAACTCCGACGTGTGGTCCCTCAGGTCGGGGCGCAGCACCGCAACCAGGATGCTTTCATCCAGGCCGTAGACGGGCAGCGCGTCCAGGATCATGTGTGTCAGCATGTACGCCTTCATGCGCTTCACCCCAAAGAGCCGCTGCATCTCCCGACGCACCCAGGGCTTCAGCAAGAGCAGCAGCCGAGGGTACTTCTGGAAAAGGGACGCCCAGGCAGAGTCCGCGAAGCCCCCCACAGACCGTGGATCCATAGCACAGGGTTGGTGCACCGCGGGTGCTGCTGGCACTGGCAGTCCAGAAAGACCTTCTTCTCGGGCGTTGAGTGATGCTGCTGCACGTGCTCCTCCGGGAACTCCTCAGAGTCGTCTCCCACAGCAAGTGCCCTCTGGAAGTCACTGGGTGCAATATAAGCAGTGCGAGCAGCGACGTCACAGTGCGTGGCTGGTGGACGTCACAGGGTGTGGCTGGGGGCTGTCGCCATGGGCTCTCCACCGTATTTGCCGCTGCTTCATCCTCAGCTGGAAACTTGGACAACAACGCCAGACGCTTTCTGGGACGTTCAAGTGTTTAATAAGAGATAGAGGAAGCTTTCTGGGTGATGAATGGAGCCTCCTGGTCCGGCAGGGTCAGCGAGTGGCCCTGCTGCTGGCCCAGCTCCTTTGGCCAGCGCTGGTTCCGGCTTTGAGCATTCCTGGTGGTGCGATTTCTTTGCGGGTGCAGAGGAGTTCTTGGGGCTGACGGTCTTCCTCTTGTGAGGGCACTGGGTTTGGTATATTCCACCCAGGATAGCATTTGACTTCTTGGTAGCAAGGGCATATTGCCATCTTCCTTTCAATTTTGTGTCCACCAGGACCCTCACATCTTATTCTGCAAAGCTGCTTTCCAAACAGTTATTACCCAACATTTCCTGGCTCGTGGAGCTTTCGATTCCCAGGCAGAGCTCCTTGCACTTGCTCTTGTTGAACCTTTGCAGTTCTTTTCGGCCTGTTTCTCCAGCCTGTCGAGAAGGAGATGTAAGAGAAGGGCAGCAGGAGTATTGACAAAGAAGCAGGAGTTACCCGTTTCTTTGGCCTCCACTTCGCTCTTTAGGGTTGGGGAAGAAACTATCTTTGGCGGAAAGACTGAGAGAGCAGCCTGCGTGCTGGTAAGTGGCGCAGAGGCTCCAGCTCTGGTGATGGATAACGCATGCTAGTGGAGCCCGAGGGCAGGCTAAGCGCGGGTGTAAGGATTGTCAGTGGCAAGGACAGCTTGAAGGATGGAGGAAAATGTACGGGGCTTCCAGTCGACTATTCCATCGTCACTCAGGTGAAGCACCTCTTGTCTCAGAAGGGAGTTATGAGCGGTGACGGGTGCAGGAGCCAGCCCTTGGCATGTGCGTTTAACACTATTTTGGGCATCTTATTGCGACCACTCGAGCTCACCTGCAGCTGCACACTCTGTGCCCCTTGGGTTGCTCCCAGGAGAGGAGCCGTGATTCTGAGGAGAGAGAATTCAGGGTTAACCATCCTAAATGGAGAGGGTAATGCCACACAAGGAGGTGTGAACCTCTTCTGTCAACAGCTCTCACCTCCATAGAGCATCCCAGGGTTATGTGCAGCTGCCCCGCCTGTGGCTCCAGCATCCTCCCTGGCTCCGGGGCATTAAGGAATTAAAGGCAACCGTGCCATTGCCATTGCCATTCCGCTCCCATGCTTCCTGCCACCGCATCCCCACAGCTCATGAATCCCCATGCACAGGGGAGAGTCAGGAACGGGGCTTTTTTGTCACGGCAGCTTAGGTATTTGCTTTTCCTGTGGAGAAAAACATAAAAATAGTCCTTGAAATAACATTTTGAGGCTCTTCTAAACGTTGCACGCCGGGCGACCTTTCAGAGCCAGGCTTAGGGGTTTATTGTTCATGCCTAGGCCGGGACCCTCAGCAGCTGCAGGCCAGTCCTGCTCCCCAAGGGCTGGAGCCAAAAAGCGCTGAAACATCCATCTTCAGCTCTGCAACAGTCAGGGATGGAGCTCCAGGATTTCCACCCTTGCTGGAATGATGCACCCTCGGCTGTGTAACCTGTACACGCTGCCCTGTGCACCATGAGGTGGTGTGAGGAGCGTGGCTACCACCAGGATTTGGCTTCTCAGAGCACAAACGCAGCCAGCGAAGGTGCCAGGGAAGCACCAGCCATGCCACACCTCCCACTGGGATGCAGGGGATGACGTGGATTTGCACAGAGTCACAGCAGTCCTGGCTCTGCAGAGTCCAGCTGGTGCCACGGATGCAGGCATCCTGGACATTCCTGACGGGCACAGGATTCTGAGGAAGGCAGGGGTTATGGCTAGGGGATACAAAGAGCAATGGTCCGTGCAGACAAGGCTTTTCTGTTGGGTGGCGATGGAGGCACAGGGCACTTGCCCTGTTTTCCAGCTCTGCTCCCACTACAGATGGCTACGAGGAATAGGATTCCCAGTGTCAGGCAATATTTCCAGGGGCAGCTATAAAGCCTGTGTGTTGAGATTGCCTTTCCTTCCACGGCTCTGTCTATAATTAAGCTGGGAATGGGGGTTCCTAAATGCAGTGCCTCAACTGGGCCATTTCTGGAGTGATTGCCGGCTGGATTTGAGCAAGAATTCCATGACATTTCCACACTCCCTGGCATCCTTCCCCCAGCCGGCAGCAGCAGCACACTTAGGAGGCTCTCTTGATGAATCCAGACCTCCACTGGGCAATTATTAATTTTGTTAAAGCTCTATTCCAATCCCTTTCAAAGGCAGGACGATACATGAATATCCATTGAAGGGGGATCACCGTGACACCCACTCTGACACTCCAGTGGGTTTTTCCCTGATACAAAATACCTCCTGGAAAAAATGATGCCTTTCTGGCGTGTCATTCGTGGGGTTTTTACTGGAGTTCGGGAGACCCTGAAAGCAAGTAACACAACCGGAGGCTCCGAGGCAGTGCTGAGCAAGCTGCGAGGCCGGCACATACCCGGGGCTGGGCCGATGTTTGAGGTGGTTTACTTCAGCCCCCTCACTATGGGCAAAAATTTCACTCCACATTTCCCTCCACAAGCCGAAACCGCAAAAATGTCTGGTTTCAAGTAGGCAGAATGTGCGATTCCAGCTCTCCATAGAGATGCACCGTTCACCACGGGAAGGCTGGACCAGCTGCACTGGGGTGTTGCCTCTTTCCTTCACACCTGCTTCACAGAATCACAGAATCACAGAATCCCAAGGGTTGGAAGGGACCTAAAGAGATCATCTAGTCCAACCCCCCTGCAAGAGCAGGGTAACCTACAGTACATCACACAGGAACTTGTCCAGGCGGGCCTTGAATATCTCCAGTGTAGGAGACTCCACAACCCCCCTGGGCAACCTGTTCCAGTGCTCTGTCACTCTTACAGTAAAGAAGTTCTTCCTGATGTTAACGTGGAACTTCCTATGCTCCAGTTTACACCCATTGCCCCTTGTCCTATCACTGGATATCACTGAAAAAAGCCTAGCTCCATCATCCTGACACCTACCCTTTACATATTTGTAAACATTGATGAGGTCACCCCTCAGTCTCCTCTTTTGCAAGCTCAAGAGACCCAGCTCCCTCAGCCTCTCCTCATAAGGGAGATGTTCCACTCCCTTAATCATCTTTGTGGCTCTGCGCTGGACTCCTTCAAGCAATTCCCTGTCCTTCTTGAACAGAGGGGCCCAGAACTGGACGCAATATTCCAGATGCGGCCTCACCAAGGCTGAGTAGAGGGGGAGGAGAACCTCTCTTGACCTACTAACCACACCCTTTCTAATGCACCCTAAGATGCCATTTGCCTTCTTGGCCACAAGAGCACATTGCTGGCTCATGGTCATCCTCCTATCCACCAGGACCCCCAGGTCCCTTTCCCCTTCACTACTTTCCAGCAGGTCAACCCCCAACCTGTACTGGTACATGGGGTTGTTCTTCCCCAGATGCAAGACTCTACACTTGCCCTTGTTAAATTTCATCAAGTTTCTCCCCGCCCAACTCTCCAGCCTGTCCAGGTCTCGCTGAATGGCAGCACAGTCCTCTGGTGTGTCAGCCACTCCTCCCTAGTTTTGTGTCATCAGCAAACTTGCTGAGGGTGCACTCAATTCCCTCATCCAGGTCATTGATGAAAATATTAAACAGCACCGGTCCCAGCACCGACCCCTGGGGAACTCCACTAGTCACAGACCTCCAGCTAGATTCTGCGGCACAAGTTTCCAGTTTTCTTCGCCTTTTCTTTCTCCTACCAAGCAGGACTCACACAGTATCACAGTGCCAGGAACTGGTCCCCTCCAGCCAATTCACCAAAGCTGGGTTTTTACAGTGCGATTTCTTTTTAAGGCTGATTCCTAGGTCTGGAGGGTGGGAAGTGGGGAAAACTGGGGGTCTGTGACTGCACCGAGTCCTTCCCATAGTTTCCTAGGAGACTGGCTGCCCGCGCTGAGTGATGACGAATGCAGGACTGGATCTGGTCCCCCGCCCTGCACCATCTCCCCCTGCAAGCCACCGAGGCCATGCTGCTGAGCCCTGGCCCTTGTCTCAGACAGCAGCGGAGCTTTGTAGAGAAAAATAAATGAGAAAAGAAACGAAATGAGAATTTCAAATGAAGAATGAAAATGAAAAGCTTTGCGGGCGCCAGGCGCCAGGCACCGGCCAGCGAGACGCCCTCCTCACTGTGAAGGAAGGAACTGGGACATGCTTCTTCATGCTCTTCAGCTCTTCAGCTGTATGAATCCCACCATGGCCATCACACCCCGAGGAGAGGGCTGTGGACATGGTTCACTAGAATGGCAAATGAAACCCCTTGTGCAGCCCGCAGCTGCGCTTTGCAGGGCAGTGAGCATCCCGCCTTGCTCCGGACTCTGCTGCCTCCAAAGCATCAGAAATGGTGCCAAGGGAAGGCCCTGTGTTGAAGCACCCTCAGGAAGGATGAAGTGTGTGAGAAGGGGGGGCTGTAGGGTAGGATGGTGCTTCATCCTCAGCTGGAAACTTGGACAACAACGCCAGACGCTTTCTGGGATGTTCAAGCGTTTAATAAGAGACAGAGGAAGGTTTCTGGGTGAAAGATGGAGCCTCCTGGTCCGGCAGGGTCAGCGAGTGGCCCTGCTGCTGGCCCGGCTCCTTTGGCCAGTGCTGGTGTCGCCTTGGAGCATCACCGACGGGGCAGCTTCTTGGCGGGTGCAGCGGAGTCTTCAGAGCTGCTGGTCTGCCTCTTGCGAGTGCAGCGGGGCCCGCGCTTGGAGCGGGCCCTGCCCCGGCGAGGAGCAGAGGGCCCGGGCACAGCCTGCCCTGGCTCCTGCTGCGCGTCTTCCTGCTCCGCTGGGGTGGGAGCGGGGCCGCAGGCAGGACCCCCCTGCACGGCAGCGCTCGAGGTGCTCGGGAGCGCGTCTGCGTCCGCCGCGTCCGCGCTGCTGGAGGGGGCTGCTCTGGGCTCGGGGGTCCCCAGCGTGCAGGCAGCGGGGCTGGGGCTGGGCTCGGGGCTCAGCTCCCAGCCCCCGGGGCGGTCAGAGCAGGTCACTCTGGTCGTGATGATCCACTCGCCTCTGTGCTGGCTGCCAGAGGAGGTGGTTCTCACCACCAGCTTGCCCTCACATCGCTCCTGGCAGGCCTTCCAGCTGGTGCTGGCCACAGGGCTGCCCTCCCGCCACCAGCTGAACTCAGCCCAGCACTCTCTGGCTCTGCGGCTCTTCCCCAAGCCGCCGGCAGCACGGGAGTCCTCTCGGATCAGGAGTTTCAGCGCTTGCTCTGCGCACTCCTTCTCCGTGGCCTCGAGGAGCCTTCGCACGAACTCCGACGTGTGGTCCCTCAGGTCGGGGCGCAGCACCGCAACCAGGATGCTTTCATCCAGGCCGTAGACGGGCAGCGCGTCCAGGATCATGTGTGTCAGCATGTACGCCTTCATGCGCTTCACCCCAAAGAGCCGCTGCATCTCCCGACGCACCCAGGGCTTCAGCAAGAGCAGCAGCCGAGGGTACTTCTGGAAAAGGGACGCCCAGGCAGAGTCCGCGAAGCCCCCCACAGACCGTGGATCCATAGCACAGGGTTGGTGCACCGCGGGTGCTGCTGGCACTGGCAGTCCGGAAAGACCTTCCTCTCGGGCGTTGAGTGATGCTGCTGCACGTGCTCCTCCGGGAACTCCTCAGAGTCGTCTCCCACAGCAAGTGCCCTCTGGAAGTCACTGGGTGCAATATAAGCAGTGCGAGCAGCGACGTCACAGTGCGTGGCTGGTGGACGTCACAGGGTGTGGCTGGGGGCTGTCGCCATGGGCTCTCCACCGTATTTGCCGCTGCTTCATCCTCAGCTGGAAACTTGGACAACAACGCCAGACGCTTTCTGGGACGTTCAAGTGTTTAATAAGAGATAGAGGAAGCTTTCTGGGTGATGAATGGAGCCTCCTGGTCCGGCAGGGTCAGCGAGTGGCCCTGCTGCTGGCCCAGCTCCTTTGGCCAGCGCTGGTTCCGGCTTTGAGCATTCCTGGTGGTGCGATTTCTTTGCGGGTGCAGAGGAGTTCTTGGGGCTGACGGTCTTCCTCTTGTGAGGGCACTGGGTTTGGTATATTCCACCCAGGATAGCATTTGACTTCTTGGTAGCAAGGGCATATTGCCATCTTCCTTTCAATTTTGTGTCCACCAGGACCCTCACATCTTATTCTGCAAAGCTGCTTTCCAAACAGTTATTACCCAACATTTCCTGGCTCGTGGAGCTTTCGATTCCCAGGCAGAGCTCCTTGCACTTGCTCTTGTTGAACCTTTGCAGTTCTTTTCGGCCTGTTTCTCCAGCCTGTCAAGAAGGAGATGTAAGAGAAGGGCAGCAGGAGTATTGACAAAGAAGCAGGAGTTACCCGTTTCTTTGGCCTCCACTTCGCTCTTTAGGGTTGGGGAAGAAACTATCTTTGGCGGAAAGACTGAGAGAGCAGCCTGCGTGCTGGTAAGTGGCGCAGAGGCTCCAGCTCTGGTGATGGATAACGCATGCTAGTGGAGCCCGAGGGCAGGCTAAGCGCGGGTGTAAGGATTGTCAGTGGCAAGGACAGCTTGAAGGATGGAGGAAAATGTACGGGGCTTCCAGTCGACTATTCCATCGTCACTCAGGTGAAGCACCTCTTGTCTCAGAAGGGAGTTATGAGCGGTGACGGGTGCAGGAGCCAGCCCTTGGCATGTGCGTTTAACACTATTTTGGGCATCTTATTGCGACCACTCGAGCTCACCTGCAGCTGCACACTCTGTGCCCCTTGGGTTGCTCCCAGGAGAGGAGCCGTGATTCTGAGGAGAGAGAATTCAGGGTTAACCATCCTAAATGGAGAGGGTAATGCCACACAAGGAGGTGTGAACCTCTTCTGTCAACAGCTCTCACCTCCATAGAGCATCCCAGGGTTATGTGCAGCTGCCCCGCCTGTGGCTCCAGCATCCTCCCTGGCTCCGGGGCATTAAGGAATTAAAGGCAACCGTGCCATTGCCATTGCCATTCCGCTCCCATGCTTCCTGCCACCGCATCCCCACAGCTCATGAATCCCCATGCACAGGGGAGAGTCAGGAACGGGGCTTTTTTGTCACGGCAGCTTAGGTATTTGCTTTTCCTGTGGAGAAAAACATAAAAATAGTCCTTGAAATAACATTTTGAGGCTCTTCTAAACGTTGCACGCCGGGCGACCTTTCAGAGCCAGGCTTAGGGGTTTATTGTTCATGCCTAGGCCGGGACCCTCAGCAGCTGCAGGCCAGTCCTGCTCCCCAAGGGCTGGAGCCAAAAAGCGCTGAAACATCCATCTTCAGCTCTGCAACAGTCAGGGATGGAGCTCCAGGATTTCCACCCTTGCTGGAATGATGCACCCTCGGCTGTGTAACCTGTACACGCTGCCCTGTGCACCATGAGGTGGTGTGAGGAGCGTGGCTACCACCAGGATTTGGCTTCTCAGAGCACAAACGCAGCCAGCGAAGGTGCCAGGGAAGCACCAGCCATGCCACACCTCCCACTGGGATGCAGGGGATGACGTGGATTTGCACAGAGTCACAGCAGTCCTGGCTCTGCAGAGTCCAGCTGGTGCCACGGATGCAGGCATCCTGGACATTCCTGACGGGCACAGGATTCTGAGGAAGGCAGGGGTTATGGCTAGGGGATACAAAGAGCAATGGTCCGTGCAGACAAGGCTTTTCTGTTGGGTGGCGATGGAGGCACAGGGCACTTGCCCTGTTTTCCAGCTCTGCTCCCACTACAGATGGCTACGAGGAATAGGATTCCCAGTGTCAGGCAATATTTCCAGGGGCAGCTATAAAGCCTGTGTGTTGAGATTGCCTTTCCTTCCACGGCTCTGTCTATAATTAAGCTGGGAATGGGGGTTCCTAAATGCAGTGCCTCAACTGGGCCATTTCTGGAGTGATTGCCGGCTGGATTTGAGCAAGAATTCCATGACATTTCCACACTCCCTGGCATCCTTCCCCCAGCCGGCAGCAGCAGCACACTTAGGAGCCTCTCTTGATGAATCCAGACCTCCACTGGGCAATTATTAATTTTGTTAAAGCTCTATTCCAATCCCTTTCAAAGGCAGGACGATACATGAATATCCATTGAAGGGGGATCACCGTGACACCCACTCTGACACTCCAGTGGGTTTTTCCCTGATACAAAATACCTCCTGGAAAAAATGATGGCTTTCTGGCGTGTCATTCGTGGGGTTTTTACTGGAGTTCGGGAGACCCTGAAAGCAAGTAACACAACCGGAGGCTCCGAGGCAGTGCTGAGCAAGCTGCGAGGCCGGCACATACCCGGGGCTGGGCCGATGTTTGAGGTGGTTTACTTCAGCCCCCTCACTATGGGCAAAAATTTCACTCCACATTTCCCTCCACAAGCCGAAACCGCAAAAATGTCTGGTTTCAAGTAGGCAGAATGTGCGATTCCAGCTCTCCATAGAGATGCACCGTTCACCACGGGAAGGCTGGACCAGCTGCACTGGGGTGTTGCCTCTTTCCTTCACACCTGCTTCACAGAATCACAGAATCACAGAATCCCAAGGGTTGGAAGGGACCTAAAGAGATCATCTAGTCCAACCCCCCTGCAAGAGCAGGGTAACCTACAGTACATCACACAGGAACTTGTCCAGGCGGGCCTTGAATATCTCCAGTGTAGGAGACTCCACAACCCCCCTGGGCAACCTGTTCCAGTGCTCTGTCACTCTTACAGTAAAGAAGTTCTTCCTGATGTTAACGTGGAACTTCCTATGCTCCAGTTTACACCCATTGCCCCTTGTCCTATCACTGGATATCACTGAAAAAAGCCTAGCTCCATCATCCTGACACCTACCCTTTACATATTTGTAAACATTGATGAGGTCACCCCTCAGTCTCCTCTTTTGCAAGCTAAAGAGACCCAGCTCCCTCAGCCTCTCCTCATAAGGGAGATGTTCCACTCCCTTAATCATCTTTGTGGCTCTGCGCTGGACTCCTTCAAGCAATTCCCTGTCCTTCTTGAACAGAGGGGCCCAGAACTGGACGCAATATTCCAGATGCGGCCTCACCAAGGCTGAGTAGAGGGGGAGGAGAACCTCTCTTGACCTACTAACCACACCCTTTCTAATGCACCCTAAGATGCCATTTGCCTTCTTGGCCACAAGAGCACATTGCTGGCTCATGGTCATCCTCCTATCCACCAGGACCCCCAGGTCCCTTTCCCCTTCACTACTTTCCAGCAGGTCAACCCCCAACCTGTACTGGTACATGGGGTTGTTCTTCCCCAGATGCAAGACTCTACACTTGCCCTTGTTAAATTTCATCAAGTTTCTCCCCGCCCAACTCTCCAGCCTGTCCAGGTCTCGCTGAATGGCAGCACAGTCCTCTGGTGTGTCAGCCACTCCTCCCTAGTTTTGTGTCATCAGCAAACTTGCTGAGGGTGCACTCAATTCCCTCATCCAGGTCATTGATGAAAATATTAAACAGCACCGGTCCCAGCACCGACCCCTGGGGAACTCCACTAGTCACAGACCTCCAGCTAGATTCTGCGGCACAAGTTTCCAGTTTTCTTCGCCTTTTCTTTCTCCTACCAAGCAGGACTCACACAGTATCACAGTGCCAGGAACTGGTCCCCTCCAGCCAATTCACCAAAGCTGGGTTTTTACAGTGCGATTTCTTTTTAAGGCTGATTCCTAGGTCTGGAGGGTGGGAAGTGGGGAAAACTGGGGGTCTGTGACTGCACCGAGTCCTTCCCATAGTTTCCTAGGAGACTGGCTGCCCGCGCTGAGTGATGACGAATGCAGGACTGGATCTGGTCCCCCGCCCTGCACCATCTCCCCCTGCAAGCCACCGAGGCCATGCTGCTGAGCCCTGGCCCTTGTCTCAGACAGCAGCGGAGCTTTGTAGAGAAAAATAAATGAGAAAAGAAACGAAATGAGAATTTCAAATGAAGAATGAAAATGAAAAGCTTTGCGGGCGCCAGGCGCCAGGCACCGGCCAGCGAGACGCCCTCCTCACTGTGAAGGAAGGAACTGGGACATGCTTCTTCATGCTCTTCAGCTCTTCAGCTGTATGAATCCCACCATGGCCATCACACCCCGAGGAGAGGGCTGTGGACATGGTTCACTAGAATGGCAAATGAAACCCCTTGTGCAGCCCGCAGCTGCGCTTTGCAGGGCAGTGAGCATCCCGCCTTGCTCCGGACTCTGCTGCCTCCAAAGCATCAGAAATGGTGCCAAGGGAAGGCCCTGTGTTGAAGCACCCTCAGGAAGGATGAAGTGTGTGAGAAGGGGGGGCTGTAGGGTAGGATGGTGCTTCATCCTCAGCTGGAAACTTGGACAACAACGCCAGACGCTTTCTGGGATGTTCAAGCGTTTAATAAGAGACAGAGGAAGGTTTCTGGGTGAAAGATGGAGCCTCCTGGTCCGGCAGGGTCAGCGAGTGGCCCTGCTGCTGGCCCGGCTCCTTTGGCCAGTGCTGGTGTCGCCTTGGAGCATCACCGACGGGGCAGCTTCTTGGCGGGTGCAGCGGAGTCTTCAGAGCTGCTGGTCTGCCTCTTGCGAGTGCAGCGGGGCCCGCGCTTGGAGCGGGCCCTGCCCCGGCGAGGAGCAGAGGGCCCGGGCACAGCCTGCCCTGGCTCCTGCTGCGCGTCTTCCTGCTCCGCTGGGGTGGGAGCGGGGCCGCAGGCAGGACCCCCCTGCACGGCAGCGCTCGAGGTGCTCGGGAGCGCGTCTGCGTCCGCCGCGTCCGCGCTGCTGGAGGGGGCTGCTCTGGGCTCGGGGGTCCCCAGCGTGCAGGCAGCGGGGCTGGGGCTGGGCTCAGGGCTCAGCTCCCAGCCCCCGGGGCGGTCAGAGCAGGTCACTCTGGTCGTGATGATCCACTCGCCTCTGTGCTGGCTGCCAGAGGAGGTGGTTCTCACCACCAGCTTGCCCTCACATCGCTCCTGGCAGGCCTTCCAGCTGGTGCTGGCCACAGGGCTGCCCTCCCGCCACCAGCTGAACTCAGCCCAGCACTCTCTGGCTCTGCGGCTCTTCCCCAAGCCGCCGGCAGCACGGGAGTCCTCTCGGATCAGGAGTTTCAGCGCTTGCTCCGCGCACTCCTTCTCCGTGGCCTCGAGGAGCCTTCGCACGAACTCCGACGTGTGGTCCCTCAGGTCGGGGCGCAGCACCGCAACCAGGATGCTTTCATCCAGGCCGTAGACGGGCAGCGCGTCCAGGATCATGTGTGTCAGCATGTACGCCTTCATGCGCTTCACCCCAAAGAGCCGCTGCATCTCCCGACGTACCCAGGGCTTCAGCAAGAGCAGCAGCCGAGGGTACTTCTGGAAAAGGGACGCCCAGGCAGAGTCCGCGAAGCCCCCCACAGACCGTGGATCCATAGCACAGGGTTGGTGCACCGCGGGTGCTGCTGGCACTGGCAGTCCGGAAAGACCTTCCTCTCGGGCGTTGAGTGATGCTGCTGCACGTGCTCCTCCGGGAACTCCTCAGAGTCGTCTCCCACAGCAAGTGCCCTCTGGAAGTCACTGGGTGCAATATAAGCAGTGCGAGCAGCGACGTCACAGTGCGTGGCTGGTGGACGTCACAGGGTGTGGCTGGGGGCTGTCGCCATGGGCTCTCCACCGTATTTGCCGCTGCTTCATCCTCAGCTGGAAACTTGGACAACAACGCCAGACGCTTTCTGGGACGTTCAAGTGTTTAATAAGAGATAGAGGAAGCTTTCTGGGTGATGAATGGAGCCTCCTGGTCCGGCAGGGTCAGCGAGTGGCCCTGCTGCTGGCCCAGCTCCTTTGGCCAGCGCTGGTTCCGGCTTTGAGCATTCCTGGTGGTGCGATTTCTTTGCGGGTGCAGAGGAGTTCTTGGGGCTGACGGTCTTCCTCTTGTGAGGGCACTGGGTTTGGTATATTCCACCCAGGATAGCATTTGACTTCTTGGTAGCAAGGGCATATTGCCATCTTCCTTTCAATTTTGTGTCCACCAGGACCCTCACATCTTATTCTGCAAAGCTGCTTTCCAAACAGTTATTACCCAACATTTCCTGGCTCGTGGAGCTTTCGATTCCCAGGCAGAGCTCCTTGCACTTGCTCTTGTTGAACCTTTGCAGTTCTTTTCGGCCTGTTTCTCCAGCCTGTCAAGAAGGAGATGTAAGAGAAGGGCAGCAGGAGTATTGACAAAGAAGCAGGAGTTACCCGTTTCTTTGGCCTCCACTTCGCTCTTTAGGGTTGGGGAAGAAACTATCTTTGGCGGAAAGACTGAGAGAGCAGCCTGCGTGCTGGTAAGTGGCGCAGAGGCTCCAGCTCTGGTGATGGATAACGCATGCTAGTGGAGCCCGAGGGCAGGCTAAGCGCGGGTGTAAGGATTGTCAGTGGCAAGGACAGCTTGAAGGATGGAGGAAAATGTACGGGGCTTCCAGTCGACTATTCCATCGTCACTCAGGTGAAGCACCTCTTGTCTCAGAAGGGAGTTATGAGCGGTGACGGGTGCAGGAGCCAGCCCTTGGCATGTGCGTTTAACACTATTTTGGGCATCTTATTGCGACCACTCGAGCTCACCTGCAGCTGCACACTCTGTGCCCCTTGGGTTGCTCCCAGGAGAGGAGCCGTGATTCTGAGGAGAGAGAATTCAGGGTTAACCATCCTAAATGGAGAGGGTAATGCCACACAAGGAGGTGTGAACCTCTTCTGTCAACAGCTCTCACCTCCATAGAGCATCCCAGGGTTATGTGCAGCTGCCCCGCCTGTGGCTCCAGCATCCTCCCTGGCTCCGGGGCATTAAGGAATTAAAGGCAACCGTGCCATTGCCATTGCCATTCCGCTCCCATGCTTCCTGCCACCGCATCCCCACAGCTCATGAATCCCCATGCACAGGGGAGAGTCAGGAACGGGGCTTTTTTGTCACGGCAGCTTAGGTATTTGCTTTTCCTGTGGAGAAAAACATAAAAATAGTCCTTGAAATAACATTTTGAGGCTCTTCTAAACGTTGCACGCCGGGCGACCTTTCAGAGCCAGGCTTAGGGGTTTATTGTTCATGCCTAGGCCGGGACCCTCAGCAGCTGCAGGCCAGTCCTGCTCCCCAAGGGCTGGAGCCAAAAAGCGCTGAAACATCCATCTTCAGCTCTGCAACAGTCAGGGATGGAGCTCCAGGATTTCCACCCTTGCTGGAATGATGCACCCTCGGCTGTGTAACCTGTACACGCTGCCCTGTGCACCATGAGGTGGTGTGAGGAGCGTGGCTACCACCAGGATTTGGCTTCTCAGAGCACAAACGCAGCCAGCGAAGGTGCCAGGGAAGCACCAGCCATGCCACACCTCCCACTGGGATGCAGGGGATGACGTGGATTTGCACAGAGTCACAGCAGTCCTGGCTCTGCAGAGTCCAGCTGGTGCCACGGATGCAGGCATCCTGGACATTCCTGACGGGCACAGGATTCTGAGGAAGGCAGGGGTTATGGCTAGGGGATACAAAGAGCAATGGTCCGTGCAGACAAGGCTTTTCTGTTGGGTGGCGATGGAGGCACAGGGCACTTGCCCTGTTTTCCAGCTCTGCTCCCACTACAGATGGCTACGAGGAATAGGATTCCCAGTGTCAGGCAATATTTCCAGGGGCAGCTATAAAGCCTGTGTGTTGAGATTGCCTTTCCTTCCACGGCTCTGTCTATAATTAAGCTGGGAATGGGGGTTCCTAAATGCAGTGCCTCAACTGGGCCATTTCTGGAGTGATTGCCGGCTGGATTTGAGGAAGAATTCCATGACATTTCCACACTCCCTGGCATCCTTCCCCCAGCCGGCAGCAGCAGCACACTTAGGAGCCTCTCTTGATGAATCCAGACCTCCACTGGGCAATTATTAATTTTGTTAAAGCTCTATTCCAATCCCTTTCAAAGGCAGGACGATACATGAATATCCATTGAAGGGGGATCACCGTGACACCCACTCTGACACTCCAGTGGGTTTTTCCCTGATACAAAATACCTCCTGGAAAAAATGATGGCTTTCTGGCGTGTCATTCGTGGGGTTTTTACTGGAGTTCGGGAGACCCTGAAAGCAAGTAACACAACCGGAGGCTCCGAGGCAGTGCTGAGCAAGCTGCGAGGCCGGCACATACCCGGGGCTGGGCCGATGTTTGAGGTGGTTTACTTCAGCCCCCTCACTATGGGCAAAAATTTCACTCCACATTTCCCTCCACAAGCCGAAACCGCAAAAATGTCTGGTTTCAAGTAGGCAGAATGTGCGATTCCAGCTCTCCATAGAGATGCACCGTTCACCACGGGAAGGCTGGACCAGCTGCACTGGGGTGTTGCCTCTTTCCTTCACACCTGCTTCACAGAATCACAGAATCACAGAATCCCAAGGGTTGGAAGGGACCTAAAGAGATCATCTAGTCCAACCCCCCTGCAAGAGCAGGGTAACCTACAGTACATCACACAGGAACTTGTCCAGGCGGGCCTTGAATATCTCCAGTGTAGGAGACTCCACAACCCCCCTGGGCAACCTGTTCCAGTGCTCTGTCACTCTTACAGTAAAGAAGTTCTTCCTGATGTTAACGTGGAACTTCCTATGCTCCAGTTTACACCCATTGCCCCTTGTCCTATCACTGGATATCACTGAAAAAAGCCTAGCTCCATCATCCTGACACCTACCCTTTACATATTTGTAAACATTGATGAGGTCACCCCTCAGTCTCCTCTTTTGCAAGCTCAAGAGACCCAGCTCCCTCAGCCTCTCCTCATAAGGGAGATGTTCCACTCCCTTAATCATCTTTGTGGCTCTGCGCTGGACTCCTTCAAGCAATTCCCTGTCCTTCTTGAACAGAGGGGCCCAGAACTGGACGCAATATTCCAGATGCGGCCTCACCAAGGCTGAGTAGAGGGGGAGGAGAACCTCTCTTGACCTACTAACCACACCCTTTCTAATGCACCCTAAGATGCCATTTGCCTTCTTGGCCACAAGAGCACATTGCTGGCTCATGGTCATCCTCCTATCCACCAGGACCCCCAGGTCCCTTTCCCCTTCACTACTTTCCAGCAGGTCAACCCCCAACCTGTACTGGTACATGGGGTTGTTCTTCCCCAGATGCAAGACTCTACACTTGCCCTTGTTAAATTTCATCAAGTTTCTCCCCGCCCAACTCTCCAGCCTGTCCAGGTCTCGCTGAATGGCAGCACAGTCCTCTGGTGTGTCAGCCACTCCTCCCTAGTTTTGTGTCATCAGCAAACTTGCTGAGGGTGCACTCAATTCCCTCATCCAGGTCATTGATGAAAATATTAAACAGCACCGGTCCCAGCACCGACCCCTGGGGAACTCCACTAGTCACAGACCTCCAGCTAGATTCTGCGGCACAAGTTTCCAGTTTTCTTCGCCTTTTCTTTCTCCTACCAAGCAGGACTCACACAGTATCACAGTGCCAGGAACTGGTCCCCTCCAGCCAATTCACCAAAGCTGGGTTTTTACAGTGCGATTTCTTTTTAAGGCTGATTCCTAGGTCTGGAGGGTGGGAAGTGGGGAAAACTGGGGGTCTGTGACTGCACCGAGTCCTTCCCATAGTTTCCTAGGAGACTGGCAGCCCGCGCTGAGTGATGACGAATGCAGGACTGGATCTGGTCCCCCGCCCTGCACCATCTCCCCCTGCAAGCCACCGAGGCCATGCTGCTGAGCCCTGGCCCTTGTCTCAGACAGCAGCGGAGCTTTGTAGAGAAAAATAAATGAGAAAAGAAACGAAATGAGAATTTCAAATGAAGAATGAAAATGAAAAGCTTTGCGGGCGCCAGGCGCCAGGCACCGGCCAGCGAGACGCCCTCCTCACTGTGAAGGAAGGAACTGGGACATGCTTCTTCATGCTCTTCAGCTCTTCAGCTGTATGAATCCCACCATGGCCATCACACCCCGAGGAGAGGGCTGTGGACATGGTTCACTAGAATGGCAAATGAAACCCCTTGTGCAGCCCGCAGCTGCGCTTTGCAGGGCAGTGAGCATCCCGCCTTGCTCCGGACTCTGCTGCCTCCAAAGCATCAGAAATGGTGCCAAGGGAAGGCCCTGTGTTGAAGCACCCTCAGGAAGGATGAAGTGTGTGAGAAGGGGGGGCTGTAGGGTAGGATGGTGCTTCATCCTCAGCTGGAAACTTGGACAACAACGCCAGA
This sequence comes from Lathamus discolor, assembly GCF_037157495.1. Lineage (NCBI taxonomy): Eukaryota > Metazoa > Chordata > Aves > Psittaciformes > Psittacidae > Lathamus > Lathamus discolor. The sequence goes on from NC_088901.1 coordinate 7,045,200, forward strand.
CGCTTTCTGGGACGTTCAAGCGTTTAATAAGAGACAGAGGAAGGTTTCTGGGTGAAAGATGGAGCCTCCTGGTCCGGCAGGGTCAGCGAGTGGCCCTGCTGCTGGCCCGGCTCCTTTGGCCAGTGCTGGTGTCGCCTTGGAGCATCACCGACGGGGCAGCTTCTTGGCGGGTGCAGCGGAGTCTTCAGAGCTGCTGGTCTGCCTCTTGCGAGTGCAGCGGGGCCCGCGCTTGGAGCGGGCCCTGCCCCGGCGAGGAGCAGAGGGCCCGGGCACAGCCTGCCCTGGCTCCTGCTGCGCGTCTTCCTGCTCCGCTGGGGTGGGAGCGGGGCCGCAGGCAGGACCCCCCTGCACGGCAGCGCTCGAGGTGCTCGGGAGCGCGTCTGCGTCCGCCGCGTCCGCGCTGCTGGAGGGGGCTGCTCTGGGCTCGGGGGTCCCCAGCGTGCAGGCAGCGGGGCTGGGGCTGGGCTCGGGGCTCAGCTCCCAGCCCCCGGGGCGGTCAGAGCAGGTCACTCTGGTCGTGATGATCCACTCGCCTCTGTGCTGGCTGCCAGAGGAGGTGGTTCTCACCACCAGCTTGCCCTTGCATCGCTCCTGGCAGGCCTTCCAGCTGGTGCTGGCCACAGGGCTGCCCTCCCGCCACCAGCTGAACTCAGCCCAGCACTCTCTGGCTCTGTGGCTCTTCCCCAAGCCGCCGGCAGCACGGGAGTCCTCTCGGATCAGGAGTTTCAGCGCTTGCTCCGCGCACTCCTTCTCCGTGGCCTCGAGGAGCCTTCGCACGAACTCCGACGTGTGGTCCCTCAGGTCGGGGCGCAGCACCGCAACCAGGATGCTTTCATCCAGGCCGTAGACGGGCAGCGCGTCCAGGATCATGTGTGTCAGCATGTACGCCTTCATGCGCTTCACCCCAAAGAGCCGCTGCATCTCCCGACGCACCCAGGGCTTCAGCAAGAGCAGCAGCCGAGGGTACTTCTGGAAAAGGGACGCCCAGGCAGAGTCCGCGAAGCCCCCCACAGACCGTGGATCCATAGCGCAGGGTTGGTGCACCGCGGGTGCTGCTGGCACTGGCAGTCCAGAAAGACCTTCCTCTCGGGCGTTGAGTGATGCTGCTGCACGTGCTCCTCCGGGAACTCCTCAGAGTCGTCTCCCACAGCAAGTGCCCTCTGGAAGTCACTGGGTGCAATATAAGCAGTGCGAGCAGCGACGTCACAGTGCGTGGCTGGTGGACGTCACAGGGTGTGGCTGGGGGCTGTCGCCATGGGCTCTCCACCGTATTTGCCGCTGCTTCATCCTCAGCTGGAAACTTGGACAACAACGCCAGACGCTTTCTGGGACGTTCAAGTGTTTAATAAGAGATAGAGGAAGCTTTCTGGGTGATGAATGGAGCCTCCTGGTCCGGCAGGGTCAGCGAGTGGCCCTGCTGCTGGCCCAGCTCCTTTGGCCAGCGCTGGTTCCGGCTTTGAGCATTCCTGGTGGTGCGATTTCTTTGCGGGTGCAGCGGAGTTCTTGGGGCTGACGGTCTTCCTCTTGTGAGGGCACTGGGTTTGGTATATTCCACCCAGGATAGCATTTGACTTCTTGGTAGCAAGGGCATATTGCCATCTTCCTTTCAATTTTGTGTCCACCAGGACCCTCACATCCTATTCTGCAAAGCTGCTTTCCAAACAGTTATTACCCAACATTTCCTGGCTCGTGGAGCTTTCGATTCCCAGGCAGAGCTCCTTGCACTTGCTCTTGTTGAACCTTTGCAGTTCTTGTCAGCCTGTTTCTCCAGCCTGTCGAGAAGGAGATGTAAGAGAAGGGCAGCAGGAGTATTGACAAAGAAGCAGGAGTTACCCGTTTCTTTGGCCTCCACTTCGCTCTTTAGGGTTGGGGAAGAAACTATCTTTGGCGGAAAGACTGAGAGAGCAGCCTGCGTGCTGGTAAGTGGCGCAGAGGCTCCAGCTCTGGTGATGGATAACGCATGCTAGTGGAGCCCGAGGGCAGGCTAAGCGCGGGTGTAAGGATTGTCAGTGGCAAGGACAGCTTGAAGGATGGAGGAAAATGTACGGGGCTTCCAGTCGACTATTCCATCGTCACTCAGGTGAAGCACCTCTTGTCTCAGAAGGGAGTTATGAGCGGTGACGGGTGCAGGAGCCAGCCCTTGGCATGTGCGTTTAACACTATTTTGGGCATCTTATTGCGACCACTCGAGCTCACCTGCAGCTGCACACTCTGTGCCCCTTGGGTTGCTCCCAGGAGAGGAGCCGTGATTCTGAGGAGAGAGAATTCAGGGTTAACCATCCTAAATGGAGAGGGTAATGCCACACAAGGAGGTGTGAACCTCTTCTGTCAACAGCTCTCACCTCCATAGAGCATCCCAGGGTTATGTGCAGCTGCCCCGCCTGTGGCTCCAGCATCCTCCCTGGCTCCGGGGCATTAAGGAATTAAAGGCAACCGTGCCATTGCCATTGCCATTCCGCTCCCATGCTTCCTGCCACCGCATCCCCACAGCTCATGAATCCCCATGCACAGGGGAGAGTCAGGAACGGGGCTTTTTTGTCACGGCAGCTTAGGTATTTGCTTTTCCTGTGGAGAAAAACATAAAAATAGTCCTTGAAATAACATTTTGAGGCTCTTCTAAACGTTGCACGCCGGGCGACCTTTCAGAGCCAGGCTTAGGGGTTTATTGTTCATGCCTAGGCCGGGACCCTCAGCAGCTGCAGGCCAGTCCTGCTCCCCAAGAGCTGGAGCCAAAAAGCGCTGAAACATCCATCTTCAGCTCTGCAACAGTCAGGGATGGAGCTCCAGGATTTCCACCCTTGCTGGAATGATGCACCCTCGGCTGTGTAACCTGTACACGCTGCCCTGTGCACCATGAGGTGGTGTGAGGAGCGTGGCTACCACCAGGATTTGGCTTCTCAGAGCACAAACGCAGCCAGCGAAGGTGCCAGGGAAGCACCAGCCATGCCACACCTCCCACTGGGATGCAGGGGATGACGTGGATTTGCACAGAGTCACAGCAGTCCTGGCTCTGCAGAGTCCAGCTGGTGCCACGGATGCAGGCATCCTGGACATTCCTGACGGGCACAGGATTCTGAGGAAGGCAGGGGTTATGGCTAGGGGATACAAAGAGCAATGGTCCGTGCAGACAAGGCTTTTCTGTTGGGTGGCGATGGAGGCACAGGGCACTTGCCCTGTTTTCCAGCTCTGCTCCCACTACAGATGGCTACGAGGAATAGGATTCCCAGTGTCAGGCAATATTTCCAGGGGCAGCTATAAAGCCTGTGTGTTGAGATTGCCTTTCCTTCCACGGCTCTGTCTATAATTAAGCTGGGAATGGGGGTTCCTAAATGCAGTGCCTCAACTGGGCCATTTCTGGAGTGATTGCCGGCTGGATTTGAGCAAGAATTCCATGACATTTCCACACTCCCTGGCATCCTTCCCCCAGCCAGCAGCAGCAGCACACTTAGGAGCCTCTCTTGATGAATCCAGACCTCCACTGGGCAATTATTAATTTTGTTAAAGCTCTATTCCAATCCCTTTCAAAGGCAGGACGATACATGAATATCCATTGAAGGGGGATCACCGTGACACCCACTCTGACACTCCAGTGGGTTTTTCCCTGATACAAAATACCTCCTGGAAAAAATGATGCCTTTCTGGCGTGTCATTCGTGGGGTTTTTACTGGAGTTCGGGAGACCCTGAAAGCAAGTAACACAACCGGAGGCTCCGAGGCAGTGCTGAGCAAGCTGCGAGGCCGGCACATACCCGGGGCTGGGCCGATGTTTGAGGTGGTTTACTTCAGCCCCCTCACTATGGGCAAAAATTTCACTCCACATTTCCCTCCACAAGCCGAAACCGCAAAAATGTCTGGTTTCAAGTAGGCAGAATGTGCGATTCCAGCTCTCCATAGAGATGCACCGTTCACCACGGGAAGGCTGGACCAGCTGCACTGGGGTGTTGCCTCTTTCCTTCACACCTGCTTCACAGAATCACAGAATCACAGAATCCCAAGGGTTGGAAGGGACCTAAAGAGATCATCTAGTCCAACCCCCCTGCAAGAGCAGGGTAACCTACAGTACATCACACAGGAACTTGTCCAGGCGGGCCTTGAATATCTCCAGTGTAGGAGATTCCACAACCCCCCTGGGCAACCTGTTCCAGTGCTCTGTCACTCTTACAGTAAAGAAGTTCTTCCTGATGTTAACGTGGAACTTCCTATGCTCCAGTTTACACCCATTGCCCCTTGTCCTATCACTGGATATCACTGAAAAAAGCCTAGCTCCATCATCCTGACACCTACCCTTTACATATTTGTAAACATTGATGAGGTCACCCCTCAGTCTCCTCTTTTGCAAGCTCAAGAGACCCAGCTCCCTCAGCCTCTCCTCATAAGGGAGATGTTCCACTCCCTTAATCATCTTTGTGGCTCTGCGCTGGACTCCTTCAAGCAATTCCCTGTCCTTCTTGAACAGAGGGGCCCAGAACTGGACGCAATATTCCAGATGCGGCCTCACCAAGGCTGAGTAGAGGGGGAGGAGAACCTCTCTTGACCTACTAACCACACCCTTTCTAATGCACCCTAAGATGCCATTTGCCTTCTTGGCCACAAGAGCACATTGCTGGCTCATGGTCATCCTCCTATCCACCAGGACCCCCAGGTCCCTTTCCCCTTCACTACTTTCCAGCAGGTCAACCCCCAACCTGTACTGGTACATGGGGTTGTTCTTCCCCAGATGCAAGACTCTACACTTGCCCTTGTTAAATTTCATCAAGTTTCTCCCCGCCCAACTCTCCAGCCTGTCCAGGTCTCGCTGAATGGCAGCACAGTCCTCTGGTGTGTCAGCCACTCCTCCCTAGTTTTGTGTCATCAGCAAACTTGCTGAGGGTGCACTCAATTCCCTCATCCAGGTCATTGATGAAAATATTAAACAGCACCGGTCCCAGCACCGACCCCTGGGGAACTCCACTAGTCACAGACCTCCAGCTAGATTCTGCGCCATTGACCACAACTCTCTGCCTTCTTCCTTTCAACCAGTTCTCGATACACCTCACTACTTGATCGTCAAGCCCACACTTCTTATCTATGAGGATGCTGTGGGAGACAGTATCAAATGCCTTACTGAAATCAAGAAAAACTACATCTACCGCTCTACCATCATCCCTCCACCTAGTCACTTCCTCATAGAAGGCTATAAGGTTGGTCATACATGACTTCCCCCTCATAAAACCATGTTGGCTGTTCTTAATGACCCCCTCATCCTTGATATGCCTAGTGATGGAGTCAAGAATAAGTTGTTCCATCACCTTTCCAGGGATGGAGGTAAGGCTGACCGGTCTATAATTACCCGGGTCCTCCTTCTTGCCCTTCTTATAGATCGGTGTGACCTTTGCCATCCGCCAATCCTCAGGCACCTCGCCCGTTTCCCACGACTTACCAAAGATGATGGAAAGTGGCCTAGCAATGACCTCCGCCAGCTCCCTCAGCACCCGCGGGTGCATTCCATCCGGACCCATCGATTTACGGATGTCCAGATTGCATAGCTGATCCCTAACCCAATCCTCATCTACCAAAGCAAACTCCTCCTTTGTCCTGACTCCTTCTGGGGCTATAGAAATCCGGGGCCCTCAGGGAGAGTCTGCAGGAGTAAAGACAGAGGCAAAGAAGGCATTCAGCACCTCTGCCTTCTTTATATCCTCTGTCTCCAGGGCACCCACTTCGTTCAGCAGTGGGCCTATATTGCCTCTTGTGTTAGTTTTATTTGCTATGTATTTGAAGAAGCCCTTTCTATTGTCTTTAACCCGACTAGCAAGATTGAGTTCCAAGGAGGCCTTAGCTGTCCTAATTGCCTCCCTACATCCTCTAACAACTGTCCTATATTCCTCCCAAGCGGCCAGCCCCTCCTTACATAATCCATAATTCTCCTATTCCACTTGAGTTTGCCCAGCAGCTCCTTGTTTAACCACGCCGGTCTCCTAGATCCCTTACTTGATTTCCTACTCATTGGGACGCTCTGATCCTGAGCTTGGAAGAAGCGGTCCTTGAATGCTAGCCAACTATCTTGAGCCCCTTTACCGCCTAGTACACTTTCCCATGAGACTTCCCTTAGCAGTTGACTGAAGAGGCCAAAGTTGGCCCTTCGGAAATCCAGAACTGTGGCTTTGCTAGGTATTCTATTCCTCCCACACAGGATCCTAAACTCCACCATCTCATGGTCACTGCAGCCAAGGCTGCCATTGACCGTCACCACTTCGACCAAACCCTCCTTGTTGACGAGTACTAAATCTAGCAGCGCTGCTCTCCTGGTTGGTACGTCCACCATTTGCATTAAGAAATTATCATCAATGCACTCGAGGAACCTCCTAGACTGTGAATGACTGGCTGTGTGAGTCTTCCAGCAAATATCGGGGTAGTTAAAGTCCCCCACGACGACTAAGGCATGTAGTCGCGAGGCTACTTCCAGTTGCCTGTAGAAAGCCTCATCAACTCCTTTGTCCTGATCAGGAGGTCTGTAATAGACCCCCACAACTGTATCACCCGTGCCAGTCTGCCCCTTGATTCGTACCCACAGACATTCCACTTGCTCCTCATCCGACCCCGGACAGAACTCAATACATTCTAGTTGCTCTCTCATGTAAAGAGCAACTCCACCACCTCGCTTCGCTGACCTATCTTTCCTAAAAAGGACATAGCCACCCATGACCACATTCCAGTCATGTGAACTGTCCCACCATGTCTCTGTAATTGCCACTAGATCATAACCTTTAGCCTGCACACAGACTTCTAACTCCTCCTGTTTATTCCCCATGCTGCGTGCGTTGGTGTACAGGCATTTCAGGGAGCCAGTCCTAGTACCCTTTTTCCCCTGCGGGACAGGGTCTAAAAAGCTATCCTTTCCCACAAGTGAAACAAGAGATTGATAGTCCTCCTTAGCCCGCCATCCTTCAATCCCTAGCATGTTCCTCTTGGGCTTGTCCCCAACAGGCCCAGTTAAATCCCCTCCCCCCTTCATAACTAGTTTAAAGCCCTGTCAATAAGCCCTGCTAACTCCTGCCCCAAAACCCTTTTTCTTCTCTGGGACTGGTGTATCCCGCCTGTCACCAGCAAACCAGGTGTCCCACACAGCAGCCCGTGACTGAAAAACCCAAACCCCTGCCTTTGGCACCAGTCACGTAGCCATACATTAACCTGCAGAGTCTTCTTACATATCCCTTCACCCTCGCTTGCAACAGGTATGGAGGCAAACACCACTTGCGCTCCAGACCCTTTAACCAGCCGTCCCAGGGCCCTGAAGTCTCTCTTCATTGCCCTTACGTTCCTCGTAATAATTTCGTCACTGCCAACCTGAAAAACCATCAGCGGATAGTAGTCAGACGGCTGCACCAGTTCAGAGAGTTTCTTTTTAACATCTCTAATCCGAGCCCCACGCAGGCAGCAGACCTCCCTGTGGGGTGGATCCGGTCGACAAATGGGCCCTTCTGTTCCCCTCAGAAGGGAGTCACCCACCACAATTACTCTTCTTTTCTTCTTGGTTGGGGAAGTTCTGAGGCATGTGGGTGAGTGACTAGCCCTGGGTGACTCACTAGATAGATTTGCCTCACCATCTCCATTCACCTGGCCCTGAATTTCCAAGACCTCGTACCTGTTATTCAAGGGCAATTGGGAGGGAGGAAGGGATTGTGAGGGTTTTCGCTTACCTCTCTGAGGAGGAACCTCCCTCCATCCATCCTTGTCCATTAAGCTCTCTCCTTCTGTCTGATGGTAGGAGGGAAGGGGTTCCATAACTTGTTGAACCACTTCCCTCTGCCCTTGCCTTAGGGTGTGGTTCCACCAATCTATTTCACTTTCACACTCTCTAATGGCTCTCAACCTTTCAACATCCTCCCTCAGTTCAGCCACCTGCCTGAGCAGGTCATTTATTTGCTCACAGCGAACACAAGCAGCGTCACTGGCTCCCTCCAATACAAGTGCCAGGCTCAGGCATTCGCTGCAGCCAGAGACCTGCACAGCTGCATGTCTGCAGGAAGGCTCAGTCTGGATACCCACATTAGTACTCACTACAGCTTTCGATCATGTTGTAACCATGATCTATCTGGTCAATCAATCCGTCTACGTCTCTCAGCACTCCTTCCCCCTCCTGTACTCCAGGCGAGTCCTCTCGATGAGGCGGATGGAACGCTTCCCTGCGCGCTCGCCTGCGCGCGCGAACTGCGGCGCAAACTGCCTCGACCCTCTGCCTCGACGCTCTCTGTTTGCCGTCTCTGTTCGCTGCGCTCCTGGTCGCCGCGCTCCCTGGGAAGGTTTTTAGCCACTCCCAGCTGGTGCCACTCCTCCTGGCTCTGCCCCCTGTGAGTCAGCCCCTCGTGGGAGCTGAGCTTCCGAGTCCTGGGCAAGTCCTGTTGAGGACTTGAGGCTCCCTCCTCAGTGGCTCTTGTCGCTCTGAGTTGAGGCTCCTGGACGCTGATCTCTCCCCTCTCCGCTCCGGTGTTGCAGGCGTCCTCTCTCAAGCTACTCACCTCAGCAACTGAGGGAGTTGGAACACGTCGGAGTTCGTGCGAAGGCTCCTCGAGGCCACGGAGAAGGAGTGCGCGGAGCAAGCGCTGAAACTCCTGATCCGAGAGGACTCCCGTGCTGCCGGCGGCTTGGGGAAGAGCCACAGAGCCAGAGAGTGCTGGGCTGAGTTCAGCTGGTGGTGGGAGGGCAGCCCTGTGGCCAGCACCAGCTGGAAGGCCTGCCAGGAGCGATGCAAGGGCAAGCTGGTGGTGAGAACCACCTCCTCTGGCAGCCAGCACAGAGGCGAGTGGATCGTCACGACCAGAGTGACCTGCTCTGACCGCCCCGGGGGCTGGGAGCTGAGCCCCGAGCCCAGCCCCAGCCCCGCTGCCTGCATGCTGGGGACCCCCGAGCCCAGAGCAGCCCCCTCCAGCAGCCCAGAGCAGCCTAAGGGCAGCCCTGTCCCAAGGCTTTGCTATAGCAGCTCGGCTGCAGCCCTGCTCTTGATGGTCCCTGCCCCTTCTGGTCTCTGGCAGCGTGCCCTGCCATGGCTGCCCAGCTCTGTTGTGGAGGGTGGAGAGGAGAGGAGGGAAGAGGAGAAGGAAGCACAGTGCTGGGCACCCAGGGCAACAGAGCTGCCAGGGCAGCACCCAGAGGCTTGAAGAGCCAGGGCCCTGTACCTGGAGGCCAGCTGTGTCAGAGGTGCACTGAGCAGGGACAATGAAACCCTAGGCAGGAAGCGTGCCTGGGCAGAGGGAAGCTATGGGAGGCAGCTTTTCAGTTGGGTAGCTTGGTTCTGCCAAAGCTCTGCTCAGGTTCCAGAGGCATTTGTTATACACTTGCTGGTTAGAATGGCAGGGGGGAGCTGAGGGGACACAGGGACACTTCTGAAAGTCCTCTCCAGACACGGGAGGGGACATAATGCCTGCCCCTGGGGGCCTGAGAGGAGGCTGTGCAGGAGGAGGGAAGGAAGCCAGGAACTGCTGGCTCTTGGGCACCCACAACCTGCCCAGGCTCTGTGAGCTGCTGGCAGCGATGCTTCCCACACCGAGGCAGGTTGAACAGCACCACATGACATAGGGGCAGTCTGTTAATCCTCTGTGTGCCATTTGTTCCTGAAAAGCCCTGATCCTGTGGGTCTCTGAATTGGGCTACATAGAAGATACTCTAACGGCATGGCTTCCTTGAAGACAGTGTCCAGACAGAGCTCTCCCCTTCTGCAAAATGCAGGCAAACAGCATAACACCACTGCTGAAAGTCCTTGGGACAAGCAGAACTGAATAAATCAACTCCAGCTGGGGAAAGTCACAGAGAGAGGAAAAAACTTCCTGGGGCAAGATTGCAACTGCACAAGTCACAGCTTCCTCTCCCCTGTGAAAGGAGCAGCTTCATTTTATTTTCTTTCTTATTTCCTCTCTTAAAGGACCCAGAAGTCCTTCCAGCTGCTATCTCTCGAACTGAGGCACCAACAGAGGCACCATCTAAGAGAAGGCCCTGTGTTGAAGCACCCTTAGGAAGGATGAAGTGTGTGAGAAGGGGGGGCTGCAGGGTAGGATGATACTTCATCCTCAGCTGGAAACTTGGACAACAACGCCAGATGCTTTCTGGGACATTCAAGCGTTTAATAAGAGACAGAGGAAGGTTTCTGGGTGAAAGATGGAGCCTCCTGGTCCGGCAGGGTCAGCGAGTGGCCCTGCTGCTGGCCCGGCTCCTTTGGCCAGTGCTGGTGTCGCCTTGGAGCATCACCGACGGGGCAGCTTCTTGGCGGGTGCAGCGGAGTCTTCAGAGCTGCTGGTCTGCCTCTTGCGAGTGCAGCGGGGCCCGCGCTTGGAGCGGGCCCTGCCCCGGCGGGGAGCAGAGGGCCCGGGCACAGCCTGCCCTGGCTCCTGCTGTGCGTCTTCCTGCTCCGCTGGGGTGGGAGCGGGGCCGCAGGCAGGACCCCCCTGCACGGCAGCGCTCGAGGTGCTCGGGAGCGCGTCTGCGTCCGCCGCGTCCGCGCTGCTGGAGGGGGCTGCTCGGGGGTCCCCAGCGTGCAGGCAGCGGGGCTGGGGCTGGGCTCGGGGCTCAGCTCCCAGCCCCCGGGGCGGTCAGAGCAGGTCACTCTGGTCGTGACGATCCACTCGCCTCTGTGCTGGCTGCCAGAGGAGGTGGTTCTCACCACCAGCTTGCCCTTGCATCGCTCCTGGCAGGCCTTCCAGCTGGTGCTGGCCACAGGGCTGCCCTCCCACCACCAGCTGAACTCAGCCCAGCACTCTCTGGCTCTGTGGCTCTTCCCCAAGCCGCCGGCAGCACGGGAGTCCTCTCGGATCAGGAGTTTCAGCGCTTGCTCCGCGCACTCCTTCTCCGTGGCCTCGAGGAGCCTTCGCACGAACTCCGACGTGTTCCAACTCCCTCAGTTGCTGAGGTGAGTAGCTTGAGAGAGGACGCCTGCAACACCGGAGCGGAGAGGGGAGAGATCAGCGTCCAGGAGCCTCAACTCAGAGCGACAAGAGCCACTGAGGAGGGAGCCTCAAGTCCTCAACAGGACTTGCCCAGGACTCGGAAGCTCAGCTCCCGCGAGGGGCTGACTCACAGGGGGCAGAGCCAGGAGGAGTGGCACCAGCTGGGAGTGGCTAAAAACCTTCCCAGGGAGCGCGGCGACCAGGAGCGCAGCGAACAGAGACGGCAAACAGAGAGCGTCGAGGCAGAGGGTCGAGGCAGTTTGCGCCGCAGTTCGCGCGCGCAGGCGAGCGCGCAGGGAAGCGTTCCATCCGCCTCATCGAGAGGACTCGCCTGGAGTACAGGAGGGGGAAGGAGTGCTGAGAGACGTAGACGGATTGATTGACCAGATAGATCATGGTTACAACATGATCGAAAGCTGTAGTGAGTACTAATGTGGGTATCCAGACTGAGCCTTCCTGCAGACATGCAGCTGTGCAGGTCTCTGGCTGCAGCGAATGCCTGAGCCTGGCACTTGTATTGGAGGGAGCCAGTGACGCTGCTTGTGTTCGCTGTGAGCAAATAAATGACCTGCTCAGGCAGGTGGCTGAACTGAGGGAGGATGTTGAAAGGTTGAGAGCCATTAGAGAGTGTGAAAGTGAAATAGATTGGTGGAACCACACCCTAAGGCAAGGGCAGAGGGAAGTGGTTCAACAAGTTATGGAACCCCTTCCCTCCTACCATCAGACAGAAGGAGAGAGCTTAATGGACAAGGATGGATGGAGGGAGGTTCCTCCTCAGAGAGGTAAGCGAAAACCCTCACAATCCCTTCCTCCCTCCCAATTGCCCTTGAATAACAGGTACGAGGTCTTGGAAATTCAGGGCCAGGTGAATGGAGATGGTGAGGCAAATCTATCTAGTGAGTCACCCAGGGCTAGTCACTCACCCACATGCCTCAGAACTTCCCCAACCAAGAAGAAAAGAAGAGTAATTGTGGTGGGTGACTCCCTTCTGAGGGGAACAGAAGGGCCCATTTGTCGACCGGATCCACCCCACAGGGAGGTCTGCTGCCTGCGTGGGGCTCGGATTAGAGATGTTAAAAAGAAACTCTCTGAACTGGTGCAGCCGTCTGACTACTATCCGCTGATGGTTTTTCAGGTTGGCAGTGACGAAATTATTACGAGGAACGTAAGGGCAATGAAGAGAGACTTCAGGGCCCTGGGACGGCTGGTTAAAGGGTCTGGAGCGCAAGTGGTGTTTGCCTCCATACCTGTTGCAAGCGAGGGTGAAGGGATATGTAAGAAGACTCTGCAGGTTAATGTATGGCTACGTGACTGGTGCCAAAGGCAGGGGTTTGGGTTTTTCAGTCACGGGCTGCTGTGTGGGACACCTGGTTTGCTGGTGACAGGCGGGATACACCAGTCCCAGAGAAGAAAAAGGGTTTTGGGGCAGGAGTTAGCAGGGCTTATTGACAGGGCTTTAAACTAGTTATGAAGGGGGGAGGGGATTTAACTGGGCCTGTTGGGGACAAGCCCAAGAGGAACATGCTAGGGATTGAAGGATGGCGGGCTAAGGAGGACTATCAATCTCTTGTTTCACTTGTGGGAAAGGATAGCTTTTTAGACCCTGTCCCGCAGGGGAAAAAGGGTACTAGGACTGGCTCCCTGAAATGCCTGTACACCAATGCACGCAGCATGGGGAATAAACAGGAGGAGTTAGAAGTCTGTGTGCAGGCTAAAGGTTATGATCTAGTGGCAATTACAGAGACATGGTGGGACAGTTCACATGACTGGAATGTGGTCATGGGTGGCTATGTCCTTTTTAGGAAAGATAGGTCAGCGAAGCGAGGTGGTGGAGTTGCTCTTTACATGAGAGAGCAACTAGAATGTATTGAGTTCTGTCCGGGGTCGGATGAGGAGCAAGTGGAATGTCTGTGGGTACGAATCAAGGGGCAGACTGGCACGGGTGATACAGTTGTGGGGGTCTATTACAGACCTCCTGATCAGGACAAAGGAGTTGATGAGGCTTTCTACAGGCAACTGGAAGTAGCCTCGCGACTACATGCCTTAGTCGTCGTGGGGGACTTTAACTACCCCGATATTTGCTGGAAGACTCACACAGCCAGTCATTCACAGTCTAGGAGGTTCCTCGAGTGCATTGATGATAATTTCTTAATGCAAATGGTGGACGTACCAACCAGGAGAGCAGCGCTGCTAGATTTAGTACTCGTCAACAAGGAGGGTTTGGTCGAAGTGGTGACGGTCAATGGCAGCCTTGGCTGCAGTGACCATGAGATGGTGGAGTTTAGGATCCTGTGTGGGAGGAATAGAATACCTAGCAAAGCCACAGTTCTGGATTTCCGAAGGGCCAACTTTGGCCTCTTCAGTCAACTGCTAAGGGAAGTCTCATGGGAAAGTGTACTAGGCGGTAAAGGGGCTCAAGATAGTTGGCTAGCATTCAAGGACCGCTTCTTCCAAGCTCAGGATCAGAGCGTCCCAATGAGTAGGAAATCAAGTAAGGGATCTAGGAGACCGGCGTGGTTAAACAAGGAGCTGCTGGGCAAACTCAAGTGGAATAGGAGAATTATGGATTATGTAAGGAGGGGCTGGCCGCTTGGGAGGAATATAGGACAGTTGTTAGAGGATGTAGGGAGGCAATTAGGACAGCTAAGGCCTCCTTGGAACTCAATCTTGCTAGTCGGGTTAAAGACAATAGAAAGGGCTTCTTCAAATACATAGCAAATAAAACTAACACAAGAGGCAATATAGGCCCACTGCTGAACGAAGTGGGTGCCCTGGAGACAGAGGATATAAAGAAGGCAGAGGTGCTGAATGCCTTCTTTGCCTCTGTCTTTACTCCTGCAGACTCTCCCTGAGGGCCCCGGATTTCTATAGCCCCAGAAGGAGTCAGGACAAAGGAGGAGTTTGCTTTGGTAGATGAGGATTGGGTTAGGGATCAGCTATGCAATCTGGACATCCGTAAATCGATGGGTCCGGATGGAATGCACCCGCGGGTGCTGAGGGAGCTGGCGGAGGTCATTGCTAGGCCACTTTCCATCATCTTTGGTAAGTCGTGGGAAACGGGCGAGGTGCCTGAGGATTGGCGGATGGCAAAGGTCACACCGATCTATAAGAAGGGCAAGAAGGAGGACCCGGGTAATTATAGACCGGTCAGCCTTACCTCCATCCCTGGAAAGGTGATGGAACAACTTATTCTTGACTCCATCACTAGGCATATCAAGGATGAGGGGGTCATTAAGAACAGCCAACATGGTTTTATGAGGGGGAAGTCATGTATGACCAACCTTATAGCCTTCTATGAGGAAGTGACTAGGTGGAGGGATGATGGTAGAGCGGTAGATGTAGTTTTTCTTGATTTCAGTAAGGCATTTGATACTGTCTCCCACAGCATCCTCATAGATAAGAAGTGTGGGCTTGACGATCAAGTAGTGAGGTGTATCGAGAACTGGTTGAAAGGAAGAAGGCAGAGAGTTGTGGTCAATGGCGCAGAATCTAGCTGGAGGTCTGTGACTAGTGGAGTTCCCCAGGGGTCGGTGCTGGGACCGGTGCTGTTTAATATTTTCATCAATGACCTGGATGAGGGAACTGAGTGCACCCTCAGCAAGTTTGCTGATGACACAAAACTGGGAGGAGTGGGTGAAACACCAGAAGGCTGTGCTGCCATTCAGCGAGACCTGGACAGGCTGGAGAGTTGGGCGGGGAGAAACTTGATGAAATTTAACAAGGGCAAGTGTAGAGTCTTGCATCTGGGGAAGAACAACCCCATGTACCAGTACAGGTTGGGGGTTGACCTGCTGGAAAGTAGCGAAGGGGAAAGGGACCTGGGGGTCCTGGTGGATAGGAGGATGACCATGAGCCAGCAATGTGCTCTTGTGGCCAAGAAGGCAAATGGCATCTTAGGGTGCATTAGAAAGGGAGTGGTTAGTAGGTCAAGAGAGGTTCTCCTCCCCCTCTACTCAGCCTTGGTGAGGCCGCATCTGGAATATTGTGTCCAGTTCTGGGCCCTTCTGTTCAAGAAGGACAGGGAATTGCTTGAAGGAGTCCAGCGCAGAGCCACAAAGATGATTAAGGGAGTGGAACATCCCCTTATGAGGAGAGGCTGAGGGAGCTGGGTCTCTTGAGCTTGGAGGAGACTGAGGGGTGACCTCATCAATGTTTACAAATATGTAAAGGGTAGGTGTCAGGATGATGGAGCTAGGCTTTTTTCAGTGATATCCAGTGATAGGACAAGGGGCAATGGGTGTAAACTGGAGCATAGGAAGTTCCACGTTAACATCAGGAAGAACTTCTTTACTGTAAGAGTGACAGAGCACTGGAACAGGTTGCCCAGGGGGGTTGTGGAGTCTCCTACACTGGAGATATTCAAGGCCCGCCTGGACAAGTTCCTGTGTGATGTACTGTAGGTTACCCTGCTCTTGCGGGGGGGTTGGACTAGATGATCTTTTGAGGTCCCTTCCAACCCTTGGGATTCTGTGATTCTGTGATTCTGTGTGGTCCCGCAGGTCGGGGCGCAGCACCTCAACCAGGATGCTTTCATCCAGGCCGTAGACGGGCAGCACGTCCAGGATCATGTGTGTCAGCATGTACGCCTTCATGCGCTTCACCCCAAAGAGCCGCTGCATCTCCCGACACACCCAGGGCTTCAGCAAGAGCAGCAGCCGAGGGTACATCTGGAAAAGGGACGCCCAGGCAGAGTCCGTGAAGCCCCCCACAGACCATGGATCCATAGCACAGGGTTGGTGCACCGCGGGTGCTGCTGGCACTGGCAGTCCAGAAAGACCTTCCTCTCGGGCGTTGAGTGATGCTCCTGCACGTGCTCCTCCGGGAACTCCTCAGAGTCATGTCCCAGTTCCTTCCTTCACTGTGAGGAGGGCGTCTCGCTGGCCGGTGCCTGGCGCCTGGCGCCCGCAAAGCTTTTCATTTTCATTCTTCATTTGAAATTCTCATTTCGTTTCTTTTCTCATTTATTTTTCTCTACAAAGCTCCGCTGCTGTCTGAGACAAGGGCCAGGGCTCAGCAGCATGGCCTCGGTGGCTTGCAGGGGGAGATGGTGCAGGGCGGGGGACCAGATCCAGTCCTGCATTCGTCATCACTCAGCGCGGGCAGCCGGTCTCCTAGGAAACTATGGGAAGGACTCGGTGCAGTCACAGACCCCCAGTTTTCCCCACTTCCCACCCTCCAGACCTAGGAATCAGCCTTAAAAAGAAATCGCACTGTAAAAACCCAGCTTTGGTGAATTGGCTGGAGGGGACCAGTTCCTGGCACTGTGATACTGTGTGAGTCCTGCTTGGTAGGAGAAAGAAAAGGCGAAGCAGGTGTGAAGGAAAGAGGCAACACCCCAGTGCAGCTGGTCCAGCCTTCCCGTGGTGAACGGTGCATCTCTATGGAGAGCTGGAATCGCACATTCTGCCTACTTGAAACCAGACATTTTTGCGGTTTCGGCTTGTGGAGGGAAATGTGGAGTGAAATTTTTGCCCATAGTGAGGGGGCTGAAGTAAACCACCTCAAACATCGGCCCAGCCCCGGGTATGTGCCGGCCTCGCAGCTTGCTCAGCACTGCCTCGGAGCCTCCGGTTGTGTTACTTGCTTTCAGGGTCTCCCGAACTCCAGTAAAAACCCCACGAATGACACGCCAGAAAGGCATCATTTTTTCCAGGAGGTATTTTGTATCAGGGAAAAACCCACTGGAGTGTCAGAGTGGGTGTCACGGTGATCCCCCTTCAATGGATATTCATGTATCGTCCTGCCTTTGAAAGGGATTGGAATAGAGCTTTAACAAAATTAATAATTGCCCAGTGGAGGTCTGGATTCATCAAGAGAGGCTCCTAAGTGTGCTGCTGCTGCTAGCTGGGGGAAGGATGCCAGGGAGTGTGGAAATGTCATGGAATTCTTGCTCAAATCCAGCCGGCAATCACTCCAGAAATGGCCCAGTTGAGGCACTGCATTTAGGAACCCCCATTCCCAGCTTAATTATAGACAGAGCCGTGGAAGGAAAGGCAATCTCAACACACAGGCTTTATAGCTGCCCCTGGAAATATTGCCTGACACTGGGAATCCTATTCCTCGTAGCCATCTGTAGTGGGAGCAGAGCTGGAAAACAGGGCAAGTGCCCTGTGCCTCCATCGCCACCCAACAGAAAAGCCTTGTCTGCACGGACCATTGCTCTTTGTATCCCCTAGCCATAACCCCTGCCTTCCTCAGAATCCTGTGCCCGTCAGGAATGTCCAGGATGCCTGCATCCGTGGCACCAGCTGGACTCTGCAGAGCCAGGACTGCTGTGACTCTGTGCAAATCCACGTCATCCCCTGCATCCCAGTGGGAGGTGTGGCATGGCTGGTGCTTCCCTGGCACCTTCGCTGGCTGCGTTTGTGCTCTGAGAAGCCAAATCCTGGTGGTAGCCACGCTCCTCACACCACCTCATGGTGCACAGGGCAGCGTGTACAGGTTACACAGCCGAGGGTGCATCATTCCAGCAAGGGTGGAAATCCTGGAGCTCCATCCCTGACTGTTGCAGAGCTGAAGATGGATGTTTCAGCGCTTTTTGGCTCCAGCCCTTGGGGAGCAGGACTGGCCTGCAGCTGCTGAGGGTCCCGGCCTAGGCATGAACAATAAACCCCTAAGCCTGGCTCTGAAAGGTCGCCCGGCGTGCAACGTTTAGAAGAGCCTCAAAATGTTATTTCAAGGACTATTTTTATGTTTTTCTCCACAGGAAAAGCAAATACCTAAGCTGCCGTGACAAAAAAGCCCCGTTCCTGACTCTCCCCTGTGCATGGGGATTCATGAGCTGTGGGGATGCGGTGGCAGGAAGCATGGGAGCGGAATGGCAATGGCAATGGCACGGTTGCCTTTAATTCCTTAATGCCCCGGAGCCAGGGAGGATGCTGGAGCCACAGGCGGGGCAGCTGCACACAACCCTGGGATGCTCTATGGAGGTGAGAGCTGTTGACAGAAGAGGTTCACACCTCCTTGTGTGGCATTACCCTCTCCATTTAGGATGGTTAACCCTGAATTCTCTCTCCTCAGAATCACGGCTCCTCTCCTCGGAGCAACCCAAGGGGCACAGAGTGTGCAGCTGCAGGGGAGCTCGAGTGGTCGCAATAAGATGCCCAAAATAGTGTTAAACGCACATGCCAAGGGCTGGCTCCTGCACCCGTCACCGCTCATAACTCCCTTCTGAGACAAGAGGTGCTTCACCTGAGTGACGATGGAATAGTCGACTGGAAGCCCCGTACATTTTCCTCCATCCTTCAAGCTGTCCTTGCCACTGACAATCCTTACACCCGCGCTTAGCCTGCCCTCGGGCTCCACTAGCATGCGTTATCCATCACCAGAGCTGGAGCCTCTGCGCCACTTACCAGCACGCAGGCTGCTCTCTCAGTCTTTCCGCCAAAGATAGTTTCTTCCCCAACCCTAAAGAGCGAAGTGGAGGCCAAAGAAACGGGTAACTCCTGCTTCTTTGTCAATACTCCTGCTGCCCTTCTCTTACATCTCCTTCTCGACAGGCTGGAGAAACAGGCCGAAAAGAACTGCAAAGGTTCAACAAGAGCAAGTGCAAGGAGCTCTGCCTGGGAATCGAAAGCTCCACGAGCCAGGAAATGTTGGGTAATAACTGTTTGGAAAGCAGCTTTGCAGAATAGGATGTGAGGGTCCTGGTGGACACAAAATTGAAAGGAAGATGGCAATATGCCCTTGCTACCAAGAAGTCAAATGCTATCCTGGGTGGAATATACCAAACCCAGTGCCCTCACAAGAGGAAGACCGTCAGCCCCAAGAACTCCTCTGCACCCGCAAAGAAATCGCACCACCAGGAATGCTCAAAGCCGGAACCAGCGCTGGCCAAAGGAGCTGGGCCAGCAGCAGGGCCACTCGCTGACCCTGCCGGACCAGGAGGCTCCATTCATCACCCAGAAAGCTTCCTCTATCTCTTATTAAACACTTGAACGTCCCAGAAAGCGTCTGGCGTTGTTGTCCAAGTTTCCAGCTGAGGATGAAGCAGCGGCAAATACGGTGGAGAGCCCATGGCGACAGCCCCCAGCCACGCACCGTGACGTCCACCAGCCACGCACTGTGACGTCGCTGCTCGCACTGCTTATATTGCACCCAGTGACTTCCAGAGGGCACTTGCTGTGGGAGACGACTCTGAGGAGTTCCCGGAGGAGCACGTGCAGCAGCATCACTCAACGCCCGAGAGGAAGGTCTTTCTGGACTGCCAGTGCCAGCAGCACCCGCGGTGCACCAACCCTGTGCTATGGATCCACGGTCTGTGGGGGGCTTCGCGGACTCTGCCTGGGCGTCCCTTTTCCAGAAGTACCCTCGGCTGCTGCTCTTGCTGAAGCCCTGGGTGCGTCGGGAGATGCAGCGGCTCTTTGGGGTGAAGCGCATGAAGGCGTACATGCTGACACACATGATCCTGGACGCGCTGCCCGTCTACGGCCTGGATGAAAGCATCCTGGTTGCGGTGCTGCGCCCCGACCTGAGGGACCACACGTCGGAGTTCGTGCGAAGGCTCCTCGAGGCCACGGAGAAGGAGTGCGCGGAGCAAGCGCTGAAACTCCTGATCCGAGAGGACTCCCGTGCTGCCGGCGGCTTGGGGAAGAGCCACAGAGCCAGAGAGTGCTGGGCTGAGTTCAGCTGGTGGCGGGAGGGCAGCCCTGTGGCCAGCACCAGCTGGAAGGCCTGCCAGGAGCGATGCGAGGGCAAGCTGGTGGTGAGAACCACCTCCTCTGGCAGCCAGCACAGAGGCGAGTGGATCATCACGACCAGAGTGACCTGCTCTGACCGCCCCGGGGGCTGGGAGCTGAGCCCCGAGCCCAGCCCCAGCCCCGCTGCCTGCACGCTGGGGACCCCCGAGCCCAGAGCAGCCCCCTCCAGCAGCGCGGACGCGGCGGACGCAGACGCGCTCCCGAGCACCTCGAGCGCTGCCGTGCAGGGGGGTCCTGCCTGCGGCCCCGCTCCCACCCCAGCGGAGCAGGAAGACGCGCAGCAGGAGCCAGGGCAGGCTGTGCCCGGGCCCTCTGCTCCCCGCCGGGGCAGGGCCCGCTCCAAGCGCGGGCCCCGCTGCACTCGCAAGAGGCAGACCAGCAGCTCTGAAGACTCCGCTGCACCCGCCAAGAAGCTGCCCCGTCGGTGATGCTCCAAGGCGACACCAGCACTGGCCAAAGGAGCCGGGCCAGCAGCAGGGCCACTCGCTGACCCTGCCGGACCAGGAGGCTCCATCTTTCACCCAGAAACCTTCCTCTGTCTCTTATTAAACGCTTGAACGTCCCAGAAAGCGTCTGGCGTTGTTGTCCAAGTTTCCAGCTGAGGATGAAGCACCATCCTACCCTACAGCCCCCCCTTCTCACACACTTCATCCTTCCTGAGGGTGCTTCAACACAGGGCCTTCCCTTGGCACCATTTCTGATGCTTTGGAGGCAGCAGAGTCCGGAGCAAGGCGGGATGCTCACTGCCCTGCAAAGCGCAGCTGCGGGCTGCACAAGGGGTTTCATTTGCCATTCTAGTGAACCATGTCCACAGCCCTCTCCTCGGGGTGTGATGGCCATGGTGGGATTCGTACAGCTGAAGAGCATGAAGAAGCATGTCCCAGTTCCTTCCTTCACTGTGAGGAGGGCGTCTCGCTGGCCGGTGCCTGGCGCCTGGCGCCCGCAAAGCTTTTCATTTTCATTCTTCATTTGAAATTCTCATTTCGTTTCTTTTCTCATTTATTTTTCTCTACAAAGCTCCGCTGCTGTCTGAGACAAGGGCCAGGGCTCAGCAGCATGGCCTCGGTGGCTTGCAGGGGGAGATGGTGCAGGGCGGGGGACCAGATCCAGTCCTGCATTCGTCATCACTCAGCGCGGGCAGCCAGTCTCCTAGGAAACTATGGGAAGGACTCGGTGCAGTCACAGACCCCCAGTTTTCCCCACTTCCCACCCTCCAGACCTAGGAATCAGCCTTAAAAAGAAATCGCACTGTAAAAACCCAGCTTTGGTGAATTGGCTGGAGGGGACCAGTTCCTGGCACTGTGATACTGTGTGAGTCCTGCTTGGTAGGAGAAAGAAAAGGCGAAGAAAACTGGAAACTTGTGCCGCAGAATCTAGCTGGAGGTCTGTGACTAGTGGAGTTCCCCAGGGGTCGGTGCTGGGACCGGTGCTGTTTAATATTTTCATCAATGACCTGGATGAGGGAATTGAGTGCACCCTCAGCAAGTTTGCTGATGACACAAAACTAGGGAGGAGTGGCTGACACACCAGAGGACTGTGCTGCCATTCAGCGAGACCTGGACAGGCTGGAGAGTTGGGCGGGGAGAAACTTTATGAAATTTAACAAGGGCAAGTGTAGAGTCTTGCATCTGGGGAAGAACAACCCCATGTACCAGTACAGGTTGGGGGTTGACCTGCTGGAAAGTAGTGAAGGGGAAAGGGACCTGGGGGTCCTGGTGGATAGGAGGATGACCATGAGCCAGCAATGTGCTCTTGTGGCCAAGAAGGCAAATGGCATCTTAGGGTGCATTAGAAAGGGTGTGGTTAGTAGGTCAAGAGAGGTTCTCCTCCCCCTCTACTCAGCCTTGGTGAGGCCGCATCTGGAATATTGCGTCCAGTTCTGGGCCCCTCTGTTCAAGAAGGACAGGGAATTGCTTGAAGGAGTCCAGCGCAGAGCCACAAAGATGATTAAGGGAGTGGAACATCTCCCTTATGAGGAGAGGCTGAGGGAGCTGGGTCTCTTGAGCTTGCAAAAGAGGAGACTGAGGGGTGACCTCATCAATGTTTACAAATATGTAAAGGGTAGGTGTCAGGATGATGGAGCTAGGCTTTTTTCAGTGATATCCAGTGATAGGACAAGGGGCAATGGGTGTAAACTGGAGCATAGGAAGTTCCACGTTAACATCAGGAAGAACTTCTTTACTGTAAGAGTGACAGAGCACTGGAACAGGTTGCCCAGGGGGGTTGTGGAGTCTCCTACACTGGAGATATTCAAGGCCCGCCTGGACAAGTTCCTGTGTGATGTACTGTAGGTTACCCTGCTCTTGCAGGGGGGTTGGACTAGATGATCTCTTTAGGTCCCTTCCAACCCTTGGGATTCTGTGATTCTGTGATTCTGTGAAGCAGGTGTGAAGGAAAGAGGCAACACCCCAGTGCAGCTGGTCCAGCCTTCCCGTGGTGAACGGTGCATCTCTATGGAGAGCTGGAATCGCACATTCTGCCTACTTGAAACCAGACATTTTTGCGGTTTCGGCTTGTGGAGGGAAATGTGGAGTGAAATTTTTGCCCATAGTGAGGGGGCTGAAGTAAACCACCTCAAACATCGGCCCAGCCCCGGGTATGTGCCGGCCTCGCAGCTTGCTCAGCACTGCCTTGGAGCCTCCGGTTGTGTTACTTGCTTTCAGGGTCTCCCGAACTCCAGTAAAAACCCCACGAATGACACGCCAGAAAGGCATCATTTTTTCCAGGAGGTATTTTGTATCAGGGAAAAACCCACTGGAGTGTCAGAGTGGGTGTCACGGTGATCCCCCTTCAATGGATATTCATGTATCGTCCTGCCTTTGAAAGGGATTGGAATAGAGCTTTAACAAAATTAATAATTGCCCAGTGGAGGTCTGGATTCATCAAGAGAGGCTCCTAAGTGTGCTGCTGCTGCTGGCTGGGGGAAGGATGCCAGGGAGTGTGGAAATGTCATGGAATTCTTGCTCAAATCCAGCCGGCAATCACTCCAGAAATGGCCCAGTTGAGGCACTGCATTTAGGAACCCCCATTCCCAGCTTAATTATAGACAGAGCCGTGGAAGGAAAGGCAATCTCAACACACAGGCTTTATAGCTGCCCCTGGAAATATTGCCTGACACTGGGAATCCTATTCCTCGTAGCCATCTGTAGTGGGAGCAGAGCTGGAAAACAGGGCAAGTGCCCTGTGCCTCCATCGCCACCCAACAGAAAAGCCTTGTCTGCACGGACCACTGCTCTTTGTATCCCCTAGCCATAACCCCTGCCTTCGTCAGAATCCTGTGCCCGTCAGGAATGTCCAGGATGCCTGCATCCGTGGCACCAGCTGGACTCTGCAGAGCCAGGACTGCTGTGACTCTGTGCAAATCCACGTCATCCCCTGCATCCCAGTGGGAGGTGTGGCATGGCTGGTGCTTCCCTGGCACCTTCGCTGGCTGCGTTTGTGCTCTGAGAAGCCAAATCCTGGTGGTAGCCACGCTCCTCACACCACCTCATGGTGCACAGGGCAGCGTGTACAGGTTACACAGCCGAGGGTGCATCATTCCAGCAAGGGTGGAAATCCTGGAGCTCCATCCCTGACTGTTGCAGAGCTGAAGATGGATGTTTCAGCGCTTTTTGGCTCCAGCCCTTGGGGAGCAGGACTGGCCTGCAGCTGCTGAGGGTCCCGGCCTAGGCATGAACAATAAACCCCTAAGCCTGGCTCTGAAAGGTCGCCCGGCGTGCAACGTTTAGAAGAGCCTCAAAATGTTATTTCAAGGACTATTTTTATGTTTTTCTCCACAGGAAAAGCAAATACCTAAGCTGCCGTGACAAAAAAGCCCCGTTCCTGACTCTCCCCTGTGCATGGGGATTCATGAGCTGTGGGGATGCGGTGGCAGGAAGCATGGGAGCGGAATGGCAATGGCAATGGCACGGTTGCCTTTAATTCCTTAATGCCCCGGAGCCAGGGAGGATGCTGGAGCCACAGGCGGGGCAGCTGCACATAACCCTGGGATGCTCTATGGAGGTGAGAGCTGTTGACAGAAGAGGTTCACACCTCCTTGTGTGGCATTACCCTCTCCATTTAGGATGGTTAACCCTGAATTCTCTCTCCTCAGAATCACGGCTCCTCTCCTGGGAGCAACCCAAGGGGCACAGAGTGTGCAGCTGCAGGTGAGCTCGAGTGGTCGCAATAAGATGCCCAAAATAGTGTTAAACGCACATGCCAAGGGCTGGCTCCTGCACCCGTCACCGCTCATAACTCCCTTCTGAGACAAGAGGTGCTTCACCTGAGTGACGATGGAATAGTCGACTGGAAGCCCCGTACATTTTCCTCCATCCTTCAAGCTGTCCTTGCCACTGACAATCCTTACACCCGCGCTTAGCCTGCCCTCGGGCTCCACTAGCATGCGTTATCCATCACCAGAGCTGGAGCCTCTGCGCCACTTACCAGCACGCAGGCTGCTCTCTCAGTCTTTCTGCCAAAGATAGTTTCTTCCCCAACCCTAAAGAGCGAAGTGGAGGCCAAAGAAACGGGTAACTCCTGCTTCTTTGTCAATACTCCTGCTGCCCTTCTCTTACATCTCCTTCTCGACAGGCTGGAGAAACAGGCTGACAAGAACTGCAAAGGTTCAACAAGAGCAAGTGCAAGGAGCTCTACCTGGGAATCGAAAGCTCCACGAGCCAGGAAATGTTGGGTAATAACTGTTTGGAAAGCAGCTTTGCAGAATAGGATGTGAGGGTCCTGGTGGACACAAAATTGAAAGGAAGATGGCAATATGCCCTTGCTACCAAGAAGTCAAATGCTATCCTGGGTGGAATATACCAAACCCAGTGCCCTCACAAGAGGAAGACCGTCAGCCCCAAGAACTCCTCTGCACCCGCAAAGAAATCGCACCACCAGGAATGCTCAAAGCCGGAACCAGCGCTGGCCAAAGGAGCTGGGCCAGCAGCAGGGCCACTCGCTGACCCTGCCGGACCAGGAGGCTCCATTCATCACCCAGAAAGCTTCCTCTATCTCTTATTAAACACTTGAACGTCCCAGAAAGCGTCTGGCGTTGTTGTCCAAGTTTCCAGCTGAGGATGAAGCAGCGGCAAATACGGTGGAGAGCCCATGGCGACAGCCCCCAGCCACGCACCGTGACGTCCACCAGCCACGCACTGTGACGTCGCTGCTCGCACTGCTTATATTGCACCCAGTGACTTCCAGAGGGCACTTGCTGTGGGAGACGACTCTGAGGAGTTCCCGGAGGAGCACGTGCAGCAGCATCACTCAACGCCCGAGAGGAAGGTCTTTCTGGACTGCCAGTGCCAGCAGCACCCGCGGTGCACCAACCCTGCGCTATGGATCCACGGTCTGTGGGGGGCTTCGCGGACTCTGCCTGGGCGTCCCTTTTCCAGAAGTACCCTCGGCTGCTGCTCTTGCTGAAGCCCTGGGTGCGTCGGGAGATGCAGCGGCTCTTTGGGGTGAAGCGCATGAAGGCGTACATGCTGACACACATGATCCTGGATGCGCTGCCCGTCTACGGCCTGGATGAAAGCATCCTGGTTGCGGTGCTGCGCCCCGACCTGAGGGACCACACGTCGGAGTTCGTGCGAAGGCTCCTCGAGGCCACGGAGAAGGAGTGCGCGGAGCAAGCGCTGAAACTCCTGATCCGAGAGGACTCCCGTGCTGCCGGCGGCTTGGGGAAGAGCCACAGAGCCAGAGAGTGCTGGGCTGAGTTCAGCTGGTGGCGGGAGGGCAGCCCTGTGGCCAGCACCAGCTGGAAGGCCTGCCAGGAGCGATGCGAGGGCAAGCTGGTGGTGAGAACCACCTCCTCTGGCAGCCAGCACAGAGGCGAGTGGATCATCACGACCAGAGTGACCTGCTCTGACCGCCCCGGGGGCTGGGAGCTGAGCCCCGAGCCCAGCCCCAGCCCCGCTGCCTGCACGCTGGGGACCCCCGAGCCCAGAGCAGCCCCCTCCAGCAGCGCGGACGCGGCGGACGCAGACGCGCTCCCGAGCACCTCGAGCGCTGCCGTGCAGGGGGGTCCTGCCTGCGGCCCCGCTCCCACCCCAGCGGAGCAGGAAGACGCGCAGCAGGAGCCAGGGCAGGCTGTGCCCGGGCCCTCTGCTCCCCGCCGGGGCAGGGCCCGCTCCAAGCGCGGGCCCCGCTGCACTCGCAAGAGGCAGACCAGCAGCTCTGAAGACTCCGCTGCACCCGCCAAGAAGCTGCCCCGTCGGTGATGCTCCAAGGCGACACCAGCACTGGCCAAAGGAGCCGGGCCAGCAGCAGGGCCACTCGCTGACCCTGCCGGACCAGGAGGCTCCATCTTTCACCCAGAAACCTTCCTCTGTCTCTTATTAAACGCTTGAACGTCCCAGAAAGCGTCTGGCGTTGTTGTCCAAGTTTCCAGCTGAGGATGAAGCACCATCCTACCCTACAGCCCCCCCTTCTCACACACTTCATCCTTCCTGAGGGTGCTTCAACACAGGGCCTTCCCTTGGCACCATTTCTGATGCTTTGGAGGCAGCAGAGTCCGGAGCAAGGCGGGATGCTCACTGCCCTGCAAAGCGCAGCTGCGGGCTGCACAAGGGGTTTCATTTGCCATTCTAGTGAACCATGTCCACAGCCCTCTCCTCGGGGTGTGATGGCCATGGTGGGATTCGTACAGCTGAAGAGCATGAAGAAGCATGTCCCAGTTCCTTCCTTCACTGTGAGGAGGGCGTCTCGCCGGCCGGTGCCTGGCGCCTGGCGCCCGCAAAGCTTTTCATTTTCATTCTTCATTTGAAATTCTCATTTCGTTTCTTTTCTCATTTATTTTTCTCTACAAAGCTCCGCTGCTGTCTGAGACAAGGGCCAGGGCTCAGCAGCATGGCCTCGGTGGCTTGCAGGGGGAGATGGTGCAGGGCGGGGGACCAGATCCAGTCCTGCATTCGTCATCACTCAGCGCGGGCAGCCAGTCTCCTAGGAAACTATGGGAAGGACTCGGTGCAGTCACAGACCCCCAGTTTTCCCCACTTCCCACCCTCCAGACCTAGGAATCAGCCTTAAAAAGAAATCGCACTGTAAAAACCCAGCTTTGGTGAATTGGCTGGAGGAGACCAGTTCCTGGCACTGTGATACTGTGTGAGTCCTGCTTGGTAGGAGAAAGAAAAGGCGAAGCAGGTGTGAAGGAAAGAGGCAACACCCCAGTGCAGCTGGTCCAGCCTTCCCGTGGTGAACGGTGTATCTCTATGGAGAGCTGGAATCGCACATTCTGCCTACTTGAAACCAGACATTTTTGCGGTTTCGGCTTGTGGAGGGAAATGTGGAGTGAAATTTTTGCCCATAGTGAGGGGGCTGAAGTAAACCACCTCAAACATCGGCCCAGCCCCGGGTATGTGCCGGCCTCGCAGCTTGCTCAGCACTGCCTCGGAGCCTCCGGTTGTGTTACTTGCTTTCAGGGTCTCCCGAACTCCAGTAAAAACCCCACGAATGACACGCCAGAAAGGCATCATTTTTTCCAGGAGGTATTTTGTATCAGGGAAAAACCCACTGGAGTGTCAGAGTGGGTGTCACGGTGATCCCCCTTCAATGGATATTCATGTATCGTCCTGCCTTTGAAAGGGATTGGAATAGAGCTTTAACAAAATTAATAATTGCCCAGTGGAGGTCTGGATTCATCAAGAGAGCCTCCTAAGTGTGCTGCTGCTGCCGGCTGGGGGAAGGATGCCAGGGAGTGTGGAAATGTCAT
Organism: Lathamus discolor; assembly: GCF_037157495.1. NCBI lineage: Eukaryota > Metazoa > Chordata > Aves > Psittaciformes > Psittacidae > Lathamus > Lathamus discolor. The sequence continues at coordinate 7,072,504 of NC_088901.1, forward strand.
GGAATTCTTGCTCAAATCCAGCCGGCAATCACTCCAGAAATGGCCCAGTTGAGGCACTGCATTTAGGAACCCCCATTCCCAGCTTAATTATAGACAGAGCCGTGGAAGGAAAGGCAATCTCAACACACAGGCTTTATAGCTGCCCCTGGAAATATTGCCTGACACTGGGAATCCTATTCCTCGTAGCCATCTGTAGTGGGAGCAGAGCTGGAAAACAGGGCAAGTGCCCTGTGTCTCCATCGCCACCCAACAGAAAAGCCTTGTCTGCACGGACCATTGCTCTTTGTATCCCCTAGCCATAACCCCTGCCTTCCTCAGAATCCTGTGCCCGTCAGGAATGTCCAGGATGCCTGCATCCGTGGCACCAGCTGGACTCTGCAGAGCCAGGACTGCTGTGACTCTGTGCAAATCCACGTCATCCCCTGCATCCCAGTGGGAGGTGTGGCATGGCTGGTGCTTCCCTGGCACCTTCGCTGGCTGCGTTTGTGCTCTGAGAAGCCAAATCCTGGTGGTAGCCACGCTCCTCACACCACCTCATGGTGCACAGGGCAGCGTGTACAGGTTACACAGCCGAGGGTGCATCATTCCAGCAAGGGTGGAAATCCTGGAGCTCCATCCCTGACTGTTGCAGAGCTGAAGATGGATGTTTCAGCGCTTTTTGGCTCCAGCCCTTGGGGAGCAGGACTGGCCTGCAGCTGCTGAGGGTCCCGGCCTAGGCATGAACAATAAACCCCTAAGCCTGGCTCTGAAAGGTCGCCCGGCGTGCAACGTTTAGAAGAGCCTCAAAATGTTATTTCAAGGACTATTTTTATGTTTTTCTCCACAGGAAAAGCAAATACCTAAGCTGCCGTGACAAAAAAGCCCCGTTCCTGACTCTCCCCTGTGCATGGGGATTCATGAGCTGTGGGGATGCGGTGGCAGGAAGCATGGGAGCGGAATGGCAATGGCAATGGCACGGTTGCCTTTAATTCCTTAATGCCCCGGAGCCAGGGAGGATGCTGGAGCCACAGGCGGGGCAGCTGCACATAACCCTGGGATGCTCTATGGAGGTGAGAGCTGTTGACAGAAGAGGTTCACACCTCCTTGTGTGGCATTACCCTCTCCATTTAGGATGGTTAACCCTGAATTCTCTCTCCTCAGAATCACGGCTCCTCTCCTGGGAGCAACCCAAGGGGCACAGAGTGTGCAGCTGCAGGTGAGCTCGAGTGGTCGCAATAAGATGCCCAAAATAGTGTTAAACGCACATGCCAAGGGCTGGCTCCTGCACCCGTCACCGCTCATAACTCCCTTCTGAGACAAGAGGTGCTTCACCTGAGTGACGATGGAATAGTCGACTGGAAGCCCCGTACATTTTCCTCCATCCTTCAAGCTGTCCTTGCCACTGACAATCCTTACACCCGCGCTTAGCCTGCCCTCGGGCTCCACTAGCATGCGTTATCCATCACCAGAGCTGGAGCCTCTGCGCCACTTACCAGCACGCAGGCTGCTCTCTCAGTCTTTCCGCCAAAGATAGTTTCTTCCCCAACCCTAAAGAGCGAAGTGGAGGCCAAAGAAACGGGTAACTCCTGCTTCTTTGTCAATACTCCTGCTGCCCTTCTCTTACATCTCCTTCTCGACAGGCTGGAGAAACAGGCTGACAAGAACTGCAAAGGTTCAACAAGAGCAAGTGCAAGGAGCTCTACCTGGGAATCGAAAGCTCCACGAGCCAGGAAATGTTGGGTAATAACTGTTTGGAAAGCAGCTTTGCAGAATAGGATGTGAGGGTCCTGGTGGACACAAAATTGAAAGGAAGATGGCAATATGCCCTTGCTACCAAGAAGTCAAATGCTATCCTGGGTGGAATATACCAAACCCAGTGCCCTCACAAGAGGAAGACCGTCAGCCCCAAGAACTCCTCTGCACCCGCAAAGAAATCGCACCACCAGGAATGCTCAAAGCCGGAACCAGCGCTGGCCAAAGGAGCTGGGCCAGCAGCAGGGCCACTCGCTGACCCTGCCGGACCAGGAGGCTCCATTCATCACCCAGAAAGCTTCCTCTATCTCTTATTAAACACTTGAACGTCCCAGAAAGCGTCTGGCGTTGTTGTCCAAGTTTCCAGCTGAGGATGAAGCAGCGGCAAATACGGTGGAGAGCCCATGGCGACAGCCCCCAGCCACGCACCGTGACGTCCACCAGCCACGCACTGTGACGTCGCTGCTCGCACTGCTTATATTGCACCCAGTGACTTCCAGAGGGCACTTGCTGTGGGAGACGACTCTGAGGAGTTCCCGGAGGAGCACGTGCAGCAGCATCACTCAACGCCCGAGAGGAAGGTCTTTCTGGACTGCCAGTGCCAGCAGCACCCGCGGTGCACCAACCCTGCGCTATGGATCCACGGTCTGTGGGGGGCTTCGCGGACTCTGCCTGGGCGTCCCTTTTCCAGAAGTACCCTCGGCTGCTGCTCTTGCTGAAGCCCTGGGTGCGTCGGGAGATGCAGCGGCTCTTTGGGGTGAAGCGCATGAAGGCGTACATGCTGACACACATGATCCTGGACGCGCTGCCCGTCTACGGCCTGGATGAAAGCATCCTGGTTGCGGTGCTGCGCCCCGACCTGAGGGACCACACGTCGGAGTTCGTGCGAAGGCTCCTCGAGGCCACGGAGAAGGAGTGCGCGGAGCAAGCGCTGAAACTCCTGATCCGAGAGGACTCCCGTGCTGCCGGCGGCTTGGGGAAGAGCCACAGAGCCAGAGAGTGCTGGGCTGAGTTCAGCTGGTGGCGGGAGGGCAGCCCTGTGGCCAGCACCAGCTGGAAGGCCTGCCAGGAGCGATGCGAGGGCAAGCTGGTGGTGAGAACCACCTCCTCTGGCAGCCAGCACAGAGGCGAGTGGATCATCACGACCAGAGTGACCTGCTCTGACCGCCCCGGGGGCTGGGAGCTGAGCCCCGAGCCCAGCCCCAGCCCCGCTGCCTGCACGCTGGGGACCCCCGAGCCCAGAGCAGCCCCCTCCAGCAGCGCGGACGCGGCGGACGCAGACGCGCTCCCGAGCACCTCGAGCGCTGCCGTGCAGGGGGGTCCTGCCTGCGGCCCCGCTCCCACCCCAGCGGAGCAGGAAGACGCGCAGCAGGAGCCAGGGCAGGCTGTGCCCGGGCCCTCTGCTCCCCGCCGGGGCAGGGCCCGCTCCAAGCGCGGGCCCCGCTGCACTCGCAAGAGGCAGACCAGCAGCTCTGAAGACTCCGCTGCACCCGCCAAGAAGCTGCCCCGTCGGTGATGCTCCAAGGCGACACCAGCACTGGCCAAAGGAGCCGGGCCAGCAGCAGGGCCACTCGCTGACCCTGCCGGACCAGGAGGCTCCATCTTTCACCCAGAAACCTTCCTCTGTCTCTTATTAAACGCTTGAACGTCCCAGAAAGCGTCTGGCGTTGTTGTCCAAGTTTCCAGCTGAGGATGAAGCACCATCCTACCCTACAGCCCCCCCTTCTCACACACTTCATCCTTCCTGAGGGTGCTTCAACACAGGGCCTTCCCTTGGCACCATTTCTGATGCTTTGGAGGCAGCAGAGTCCGGAGCAAGGCGGGATGCTCACTGCCCTGCAAAGCGCAGCTGCGGGCTGCACAAGGGGTTTCATTTGCCATTCTAGTGAACCATGTCCACAGCCCTCTCCTCGGGGTGTGATGGCCATGGTGGGATTCGTACAGCTGAAGAGCATGAAGAAGCATGTCCCAGTTCCTTCCTTCACTGTGAGGAGGGCGTCTCGCCGGCCGGTGCCTGGCGCCTGGCGCCCGCAAAGCTTTTCATTTTCATTCTTCATTTGAAATTCTCATTTCGTTTCTTTTCTCATTTATTTTTCTCTACAAAGCTCCGCTGCTGTCTGAGACAAGGGCCAGGGCTCAGCAGCATGGCCTCGGTGGCTTGCAGGGGGAGATGGTGCAGGGCGGGGGACCAGATCCAGTCCTGCATTCGTCATCACTCAGCGCGGGCAGCCAGTCTCCTAGGAAACTATGGGAAGGACTCGGTGCAGTCACAGACCCCCAGTTTTCCCCACTTCCCACCCTCCAGACCTAGGAATCAGCCTTAAAAAGAAATCGCACTGTAAAAACCCAGCTTTGGTGAATTGGCTGGAGGAGACCAGTTCCTGGCACTGTGATACTGTGTGAGTCCTGCTTGGTAGGAGAAAGAAAAGGCGAAGCAGGTGTGAAGGAAAGAGGCAACACCCCAGTGCAGCTGGTCCAGCCTTCCCGTGGTGAACGGTGTATCTCTATGGAGAGCTGGAATCGCACATTCTGCCTACTTGAAACCAGACATTTTTGCGGTTTCGGCTTGTGGAGGGAAATGTGGAGTGAAATTTTTGCCCATAGTGAGGGGGCTGAAGTAAACCACCTCAAACATCGGCCCAGCCCCGGGTATGTGCCGGCCTCGCAGCTTGCTCAGCACTGCCTCGGAGCCTCCGGTTGTGTTACTTGCTTTCAGGGTCTCCCGAACTCCAGTAAAAACCCCACGAATGACACGCCAGAAAGGCATCATTTTTTCCAGGAGGTATTTTGTATCAGGGAAAAACCCACTGGAGTGTCAGAGTGGGTGTCACGGTGATCCCCCTTCAATGGATATTCATGTATCGTCCTGCCTTTGAAAGGGATTGGAATAGAGCTTTAACAAAATTAATAATTGCCCAGTGGAGGTCTGGATTCATCAAGAGAGCCTCCTAAGTGTGCTGCTGCTGCCGGCTGGGGGAAGGATGCCAGGGAGTGTGGAAATGTCATGGAATTCTTGCTCAAATCCAGCCGGCAATCACTCCAGAAATGGCCCAGTTGAGGCACTGCATTTAGGAACCCCCATTCCCAGCTTAATTATAGACAGAGCCGTGGAAGGAAAGGCAATCTCAACACACAGGCTTTATAGCTGCCCCTGGAAATATTGCCTGACACTGGGAATCCTATTCCTCGTAGCCATCTGTAGTGGGAGCAGAGCTGGAAAACAGGGCAAGTGCCCTGTGTCTCCATCGCCACCCAACAGAAAAGCCTTGTCTGCACGGACCATTGCTCTTTGTATCCCCTAGCCATAACCCCTGCCTTCCTCAGAATCCTGTGCCCGTCAGGAATGTCCAGGATGCCTGCATCCGTGGCACCAGCTGGACTCTGCAGAGCCAGGACTGCTGTGACTCTGTGCAAATCCACGTCATCCCCTGCATCCCAGTGGGAGGTGTGGCATGGCTGGTGCTTCCCTGGCACCTTCGCTGGCTGCGTTTGTGCTCTGAGAAGCCAAATCCTGGTGGTAGCCACGCTCCTCACACCACCTCATGGTGCACAGGGCAGCGTGTACAGGTTACACAGCCGAGGGTGCATCATTCCAGCAAGGGTGGAAATCCTGGAGCTCCATCCCTGACTGTTGCAGAGCTGAAGATGGATGTTTCAGCGCTTTTTGGCTCCAGCCCTTGGGGAGCAGGACTGGCCTGCAGCTGCTGAGGGTCCCGGCCTAGGCATGAACAATAAACCCCTAAGCCTGGCTCTGAAAGGTCGCCCGGCGTGCAACGTTTAGAAGAGCCTCAAAATGTTATTTCAAGGACTATTTTTATGTTTTTCTCCACAGGAAAAGCAAATACCTAAGCTGCCGTGACAAAAAAGCCCCGTTCCTGACTCTCCCCTGTGCATGGGGATTCATGAGCTGTGGGGATGCGGTGGCAGGAAGCATGGGAGCGGAATGGCAATGGCAATGGCACGGTTGCCTTTAATTCCTTAATGCCCCGGAGCCAGGGAGGATGCTGGAGCCACAGGCGGGGCAGCTGCACATAACCCTGGGATGCTCTATGGAGGTGAGAGCTGTTGACAGAAGAGGTTCACACCTCCTTGTGTGGCATTACCCTCTCCATTTAGGATGGTTAACCCTGAATTCTCTCTCCTCAGAATCACGGCTCCTCTCCTGGGAGCAACCCAAGGGGCACAGAGTGTGCAGCTGCAGGTGAGCTCGAGTGGTCGCAATAAGATGCCCAAAATAGTGTTAAACGCACATGCCAAGGGCTGGCTCCTGCACCCGTCACCGCTCATAACTCCCTTCTGAGACAAGAGGTGCTTCACCTGAGTGACGATGGAATAGTCGACTGGAAGCCCCGTACATTTTCCTCCATCCTTCAAGCTGTCCTTGCCACTGACAATCCTTACACCCGCGCTTAGCCTGCCCTCGGGCTCCACTAGCATGCGTTATCCATCACCAGAGCTGGAGCCTCTGCGCCACTTACCAGCACGCAGGCTGCTCTCTCAGTCTTTCCGCCAAAGATAGTTTCTTCCCCAACCCTAAAGAGCGAAGTGGAGGCCAAAGAAACGGGTAACTCCTGCTTCTTTGTCAATACTCCTGCTGCCCTTCTCTTACATCTCCTTCTCGACAGGCTGGAGAAACAGGCTGACAAGAACTGCAAAGGTTCAACAAGAGCAAGTGCAAGGAGCTCTACCTGGGAATCGAAAGCTCCACGAGCCAGGAAATGTTGGGTAATAACTGTTTGGAAAGCAGCTTTGCAGAATAGGATGTGAGGGTCCTGGTGGACACAAAATTGAAAGGAAGATGGCAATATGCCCTTGCTACCAAGAAGTCAAATGCTATCCTGGGTGGAATATACCAAACCCAGTGCCCTCACAAGAGGAAGACCGTCAGCCCCAAGAACTCCTCTGCACCCGCAAAGAAATCGCACCACCAGGAATGCTCAAAGCCGGAACCAGCGCTGGCCAAAGGAGCTGGGCCAGCAGCAGGGCCACTCGCTGACCCTGCCGGACCAGGAGGCTCCATTCATCACCCAGAAAGCTTCCTCTATCTCTTATTAAACACTTGAACGTCCCAGAAAGCGTCTGGCGTTGTTGTCCAAGTTTCCAGCTGAGGATGAAGCAGCGGCAAATACGGTGGAGAGCCCATGGCGACAGCCCCCAGCCACGCACCGTGACGTCCACCAGCCACGCACTGTGACGTCGCTGCTCGCACTGCTTATATTGCACCCAGTGACTTCCAGAGGGCACTTGCTGTGGGAGACGACTCTGAGGAGTTCCCGGAGGAGCACGTGCAGCAGCATCACTCAACGCCCGAGAGGAAGGTCTTTCTGGACTGCCAGTGCCAGCAGCACCCGCGGTGCACCAACCCTGTGCTATGGATCCACGGTCTGTGGGGGGCTTCGCGGACTCTGCCTGGGCGTCCCTTTTCCAGAAGTACCCTCGGCTGCTGCTCTTGCTGAAGCCCTGGGTGCGTCGGGAGATGCAGCGGCTCTTTGGGGTGAAGCGCATGAAGGCGTACATGCTGACACACATGATCCTGGACGCGCTGCCCGTCTACGGCCTGGATGAAAGCATCCTGGTTGCGGTGCTGCGCCCCGACCTGAGGGACCACACGTCGGAGTTCGTGCGAAGGCTCCTCGAGGCCACGGAGAAGGAGTGCGCGGAGCAAGCGCTGAAACTCCTGATCCGAGAGGACTCCCGTGCTGCCGGCGGCTTGGGGAAGAGCCACAGAGCCAGAGAGTGCTGGGCTGAGTTCAGCTGGTGGCGGGAGGGCAGCCCTGTGGCCAGCACCAGCTGGAAGGCCTGCCAGGAGCGATGCGAGGGCAAGCTGGTGGTGAGAACCACCTCCTCTGGCAGCCAGCACAGAGGCGAGTGGATCATCACGACCAGAGTGACCTGCTCTGACCGCCCCGGGGGCTGGGAGCTGAGCCCCGAGCCCAGCCCCAGCCCCGCTGCCTGCACGCTGGGGACCCCCGAGCCCAGAGCAGCCCCCTCCAGCAGCGCGGACGCGGCGGACGCAGACGCGCTCCCGAGCACCTCGAGCGCTGCCGTGCAGGGGGGTCCTGCCTGCGGCCCCGCTCCCACCCCAGCGGAGCAGGAAGACGCGCAGCAGGAGCCAGGGCAGGCTGTGCCCGGGCCCTCTGCTCCCCGCCGGGGCAGGGCCCGCTCCAAGCGCGGGCCCCGCTGCACTCGCAAGAGGCAGACCAGCAGCTCTGAAGACTCCGCTGCACCCGCCAAGAAGCTGCCCCGTCGGTGATGCTCCAAGGCGACACCAGCACTGGCCAAAGGAGCCGGGCCAGCAGCAGGGCCACTCGCTGACCCTGCCGGACCAGGAGGCTCCATCTTTCACCCAGAAACCTTCCTCTGTCTCTTATTAAACGCTTGAACGTCCCAGAAAGCGTCTGGCGTTGTTGTCCAAGTTTCCAGCTGAGGATGAAGCACCATCCTACCCTACAGCCCCCCCTTCTCACACACTTCATCCTTCCTGAGGGTGCTTCAACACAGGGCCTTCCCTTGGCACCATTTCTGATGCTTTGGAGGCAGCAGAGTCCGGAGCAAGGCGGGATGCTCACTGCCCTGCAAAGCGCAGCTGCGGGCTGCACAAGGGGTTTCATTTGCCATTCTAGTGAACCATGTCCACAGCCCTCTCCTCGGGGTGTGATGGCCATGGTGGGATTCGTACAGCTGAAGAGCATGAAGAAGCATGTCCCAGTTCCTTCCTTCACTGTGAGGAGGGCGTCTCGCTGGCCGGTGCCTGGCGCCTGGCGCCCGCAAAGCTTTTCATTTTCATTCTTCATTTGAAATTCTCATTTCGTTTCTTTTCTCATTTATTTTTCTCTACAAAGCTCCGCTGCTGTCTGAGACAAGGGCCAGGGCTCAGCAGCATGGCCTCGGTGGCTTGCAGGGGGAGATGGTGCAGGGCGGGGGACCAGATCCAGTCCTGCATTCGTCATCACTCAGCGCGGGCAGCCAGTCTCCTAGGAAACTATGGGAAGGACTCGGTGCAGTCACAGACCCCCAGTTTTCCCCACTTCCCACCCTCCAGACCTAGGAATCAGCCTTAAAAAGAAATCGCACTGTAAAAACCCAGCTTTGGTGAATTGGCTGGAGGAGACCAGTTCCTGGCACTGTGATACTGTGTGAGTCCTGCTTGGTAGGAGAAAGAAAAGGCGAAGCAGGTGTGAAGGAAAGAGGCAACACCCCAGTGCAGCTGGTCCAGCCTTCCCGTGGTGAACGGTGTATCTCTATGGAGAGCTGGAATCGCACATTCTGCCTACTTGAAACCAGACATTTTTGCGGTTTCGGCTTGTGGAGGGAAATGTGGAGTGAAATTTTTGCCCATAGTGAGGGGGCTGAAGTAAACCACCTCAAACATCGGCCCAGCCCCGGGTATGTGCCGGCCTCGCAGCTTGCTCAGCACTGCCTCGGAGCCTCCGGTTGTGTTACTTGCTTTCAGGGTCTCCCGAACTCCAGTAAAAACCCCACGAATGACACGCCAGAAAGGCATCATTTTTTCCAGGAGGTATTTTGTATCAGGGAAAAACCCACTGGAGTGTCAGAGTGGGTGTCACGGTGATCCCCCTTCAATGGATATTCATGTATCGTCCTGCCTTTGAAAGGGATTGGAATAGAGCTTTAACAAAATTAATAATTGCCCAGTGGAGGTCTGGATTCATCAAGAGAGCCTCCTAAGTGTGCTGCTGCTGCTGGCTGGGGGAAGGATGCCAGGGAGTGTGGAAATGTCATGGAATTCTTGCTCAAATCCAGCCGGCAATCACTCCAGAAATGGCCCAGTTGAGGCACTGCATTTAGGAACCCCCATTCCCAGCTTAATTATAGACAGAGCCGTGGAAGGAAAGGCAATCTCAACACACAGGCTTTATAGCTGCCCCTGGAAATATTGCCTGACACTGGGAATCCTATTCCTCGTAGCCATCTGTAGTGGGAGCAGAGCTGGAAAACAGGGCAAGTGCCCTGTGTCTCCATCGCCACCCAACAGAAAAGCCTTGTCTGCACGGACCATTGCTCTTTGTATCCCCTAGCCATAACCCCTGCCTTCCTCAGAATCCTGTGCCCGTCAGGAATGTCCAGGATGCCTGCATCCGTGGCACCAGCTGGACTCTGCAGAGCCAGGACTGCTGTGACTCTGTGCAAATCCACGTCATCCCCTGCATCCCAGTGGGAGGTGTGGCATGGCTGGTGCTTCCCTGGCACCTTCGCTGGCTGCGTTTGTGCTCTGAGAAGCCAAATCCTGGTGGTAGCCACGCTCCTCACACCACCTCATGGTGCACAGGGCAGCGTGTACAGGTTACACAGCCGAGGGTGCATCATTCCAGCAAGGGTGGAAATCCTGGAGCTCCATCCCTGACTGTTGCAGAGCTGAAGATGGATGTTTCAGCGCTTTTTGGCTCCAGCCCTTGGGGAGCAGGACTGGCCTGCAGCTGCTGAGGGTCCCGGCCTAGGCATGAACAATAAACCCCTAAGCCTGGCTCTGAAAGGTCGCCCGGCGTGCAACGTTTAGAAGAGCCTCAAAATGTTATTTCAAGGACTATTTTTATGTTTTTCTCCACAGGAAAAGCAAATACCTAAGCTGCCGTGACAAAAAAGCCCCGTTCCTGACTCTCCCCTGTGCATGGGGATTCATGAGCTGTGGGGATGCGGTGGCAGGAAGCATGGGAGCGGAATGGCAATGGCAATGGCACGGTTGCCTTTAATTCCTTAATGCCCCGGAGCCAGGGAGGATGCTGGAGCCACAGGCGGGGCAGCTGCACATAACCCTGGGATGCTCTATGGAGGTGAGAGCTGTTGACAGAAGAGGTTCACACCTCCTTGTGTGGCATTACCCTCTCCATTTAGGATGGTTAACCCTGAATTCTCTCTCCTCAGAATCACGGCTCCTCTCCTGGGAGCAACCCAAGGGGCACAGAGTGTGCAGCTGCAGGTGAGCTCGAGTGGTCGCAATAAGATGCCCAAAATAGTGTTAAACGCACATGCCAAGGGCTGGCTCCTGCACCCGTCACCGCTCATAACTCCCTTCTGAGACAAGAGGTGCTTCACCTGAGTGACGATGGAATAGTCGACTGGAAGCCCCGTACATTTTCCTCCATCCTTCAAGCTGTCCTTGCCACTGACAATCCTTACACCCGCGCTTAGCCTGCCCTCGGGCTCCACTAGCATGCGTTATCCATCACCAGAGCTGGAGCCTCTGCGCCACTTACCAGCACGCAGGCTGCTCTCTCAGTCTTTCCGCCAAAGATAGTTTCTTCCCCAACCCTAAAGAGCGAAGTGGAGGCCAAAGAAACGGGTAACTCCTGCTTCTTTGTCAATACTCCTGCTGCCCTTCTCTTACATCTCCTTCTCGACAGGCTGGAGAAACAGGCTGACAAGAACTGCAAAGGTTCAACAAGAGCAAGTGCAAGGAGCTCTACCTGGGAATCGAAAGCTCCACGAGCCAGGAAATGTTGGGTAATAACTGTTTGGAAAGCAGCTTTGCAGAATAGGATGTGAGGGTCCTGGTGGACACAAAATTGAAAGGAAGATGGCAATATGCCCTTGCTACCAAGAAGTCAAATGCTATCCTGGGTGGAATATACCAAACCCAGTGCCCTCACAAGAGGAAGACCGTCAGCCCCAAGAACTCCTCTGCACCCGCAAAGAAATCGCACCACCAGGAATGCTCAAAGCCGGAACCAGCGCTGGCCAAAGGAGCTGGGCCAGCAGCAGGGCCACTCGCTGACCCTGCCGGACCAGGAGGCTCCATTCATCACCCAGAAAGCTTCCTCTATCTCTTATTAAACACTTGAACGTCCCAGAAAGCGTCTGGCGTTGTTGTCCAAGTTTCCAGCTGAGGATGAAGCAGCGGCAAATACGGTGGAGAGCCCATGGCGACAGCCCCCAGCCACGCACCGTGACGTCCACCAGCCACGCACTGTGACGTCGCTGCTCGCACTGCTTATATTGCACCCAGTGACTTCCAGAGGGCACTTGCTGTGGGAGACGACTCTGAGGAGTTCCCGGAGGAGCACGTGCAGCAGCATCACTCAACGCCCGAGAGGAAGGTCTTTCTGGACTGCCAGTGCCAGCAGCACCCGCGGTGCACCAACCCTGTGCTATGGATCCACGGTCTGTGGGGGGCTTCGCGGACTCTGCCTGGGCGTCCCTTTTCCAGAAGTACCCTCGGCTGCTGCTCTTGCTGAAGCCCTGGGTGCGTCGGGAGATGCAGCGGCTCTTTGGGGTGAAGCGCATGAAGGCGTACATGCTGACACACATGATCCTGGACGCGCTGCCCGTCTACGGCCTGGATGAAAGCATCCTGGTTGCGGTGCTGCGCCCCGACCTGAGGGACCACACGTCGGAGTTCGTGCGAAGGCTCCTCGAGGCCACGGAGAAGGAGTGCGCGGAGCAAGCGCTGAAACTCCTGATCCGAGAGGACTCCCGTGCTGCCGGCGGCTTGGGGAAGAGCCACAGAGCCAGAGAGTGCTGGGCTGAGTTCAGCTGGTGGCGGGAGGGCAGCCCTGTGGCCAGCACCAGCTGGAAGGCCTGCCAGGAGCGATGCGAGGGCAAGCTGGTGGTGAGAACCACCTCCTCTGGCAGCCAGCACAGAGGCGAGTGGATCATCACGACCAGAGTGACCTGCTCTGACCGCCCCGGGGGCTGGGAGCTGAGCCCCGAGCCCAGCCCCAGCCCCGCTGCCTGCACGCTGGGGACCCCCGAGCCCAGAGCAGCCCCCTCCAGCAGCGCGGACGCGGCGGACGCAGACGCGCTCCCGAGCACCTCGAGCGCTGCCGTGCAGGGGGGTCCTGCCTGCGGCCCCGCTCCCACCCCAGCGGAGCAGGAAGACGCGCAGCAGGAGCCAGGGCAGGCTGTGCCCGGGCCCTCTGCTCCCCGCCGGGGCAGGGCCCGCTCCAAGCGCGGGCCCCGCTGCACTCGCAAGAGGCAGACCAGCAGCTCTGAAGACTCCGCTGCACCCGCCAAGAAGCTGCCCCGTCGGTGATGCTCCAAGGCGACACCAGCACTGGCCAAAGGAGCCGGGCCAGCAGCAGGGCCACTCGCTGACCCTGCCGGACCAGGAGGCTCCATCTTTCACCCAGAAACCTTCCTCTGTCTCTTATTAAACGCTTGAACGTCCCAGAAAGCGTCTGGCGTTGTTGTCCAAGTTTCCAGCTGAGGATGAAGCACCATCCTACCCTACAGCCCCCCCTTCTCACACACTTCATCCTTCCTGAGGGTGCTTCAACACAGGGCCTTCCCTTGGCACCATTTCTGATGCTTTGGAGGCAGCAGAGTCCGGAGCAAGGCGGGATGCTCACTGCCCTGCAAAGCGCAGCTGCGGGCTGCACAAGGGGTTTCATTTGCCATTCTAGTGAACCATGTCCACAGCCCTCTCCTCGGGGTGTGATGGCCATGGTGGGATTCGTACAGCTGAAGAGCATGAAGAAGCATGTCCCAGTTCCTTCCTTCACTGTGAGGAGGGCGTCTCGCTGGCCGGTGCCTGGCGCCTGGCGCCCGCAAAGCTTTTCATTTTCATTCTTCATTTGAAATTCTCATTTCGTTTCTTTTCTCATTTATTTTTCTCTACAAAGCTCCGCTGCTGTCTGAGACAAGGGCCAGGGCTCAGCAGCATGGCCTCGGTGGCTTGCAGGGGGAGATGGTGCAGGGCGGGGGACCAGATCCAGTCCTGCATTCGTCATCACTCAGCGCGGGCAGCCAGTCTCCTAGGAAACTATGGGAAGGACTCGGTGCAGTCACAGACCCCCAGTTTTCCCCACTTCCCACCCTCCAGACCTAGGAATCAGCCTTAAAAAGAAATCGCACTGTAAAAACCCAGCTTTGGTGAATTGGCTGGAGGAGACCAGTTCCTGGCACTGTGTTACTGTGTGAGTCCTGCTTGGTAGGAGAAAGAAAAGGCGAAGCAGGTGTGAAGGAAAGAGGCAACACCCCAGGGCAGCTGGTCCAGCCTTCCCGTGGTGAACGGTGTATCTCTATGGAGAGCTGGAATCGCACATTCTGCCTACTTGAAACCAGACATTTTTGCGGTTTCGGCTTGTGGAGGGAAATGTGGAGTGAAATTTTTGCCCATAGTGAGGGGGCTGAAGTAAACCACCTCAAACATCGGCCCAGCCCCGGGTATGTGCCGGCCTCGCAGCTTGCTCAGCACTGCCTCGGAGCCTCCGGTTGTGTTACTTGCTTTCAGGGTCTCCCGAACTCCAGTAAAAACCCCACGAATGACACGCCAGAAAGGCATAATTTTTTCCAGGAGGTATTTTGTATCAGGGAAAAACCCACTGGAGTGTCAGAGTGGGTGTCACGGTGATCCCCCTTCAATGGATATTCATGTATCGTCCTGCCTTTGAAAGGGATTGGAATAGAGCTTTAACAAAATTAATAATTGCCCAGTGGAGGTCTGGATTCATCAAGAGAGGCTCCTAAGTGTGCTGCTGCTGCTGGCTGGGGGAAGGATGCCAGGGAGTGTGGAAATGTCATGGAATTCTTGCTCAAATCCAGCCGGCAATCACTCCAGAAATGGCCCAGTTGAGGCACTGCATTTAGGAACCCCCATTCCCAGCTTAATTATAGACAGAGCCGTGGAAGGAAAGGCAATCTCAACACACAGGCTTTATAGCTGCCCCTGGAAATATTGCCTGACACTGGGAATCCTATTCCTCGTAGCCATCTGTAGTGGGAGCAGAGCTGGAAAACAGGGCAAGTGCCCTGTGTCTCCATCGCCACCCAACAGAAAAGCCTTGTCTGCACGGACCATTGCTCTTTGTATCCCCTAGCCATAACTCCTGCCTTCCTCAGAATCCTGTGCCCGTCAGGAATGTCCAGGATGCCTGCATCCGTGGCACCAGCTGGACTCTGCAGAGCCAGGACTGCTGTGACTCTGTGCAAATCCACGTCATCCCCTGCATCCCAGTGGGAGGTATGGCATGGCTGGTGCTTCCCTGGCACCTTCGCTGGCTGCGTTTGTGCTTTGAGAAGCCAAATCCTGGTGGTAGCCACGCTCCTCACACCACCTCATGGTGCACAGGGCAGCGTGTACAGGTTACACAGCCGAGGGTGCATCATTCCAGCAAGGGTGGAAATCCTGGAGCTCCATCCCTGACTGTTGCAGAGCTGAAGATGGATGTTTCAGCGCTTTTTGGCTCCAGCCCTTGGGGAGCAGGACTGGCCTGCAGCTGCTGAGGGTCCCGGCCTAGGCATGAACAATAAACCCCTAAGCCTGGCTCTGAAAGGTCGCCCGGCGTGCAACGTTTAGAAGAGCCTCAAAATGTTATTTCAAGGACTATTTTTATGTTTTTCTCCACAGGAAAAGCAAATACCTAAGCTGCCGTGACAAAAAAGCCCCGTTCCTGACTCTCCCCTGTGCATGGGGATTCATGAGCTGTGGGGATGCGGTGGCAGGAAGCATGGGAGCGGAATGGCAATGGCAATGGCACGGTTGCCTTTAATTCCTTAATGCCCCGGAGCCAGGGAGGATGCTGGAGCCACAGGCGGGGCAGCTGCACATAACCCTGGGATGCTCTATGGAGGTGAGAGCTGTTGACAGAAGAGGTTCACACCTCCTTGTGTGGCATTACCCTCTCCATTTAGGATGGTTAACCCTGAATTCTCTCTCCTCAGAATCACGGCTCCTCTCCTGGGAGCAACCCAAGGGGCACAGAGTGTGCAGCTGCAGGTGAGCTCGAGTGGTCGCAATAAGATGCCCAAAATAGTGTTAAACGCACATGCCAAGGGCTGGCTCCTGCACCCGTCACCGCTCATAACTCCCTTCTGAGACAAGAGGTGCTTCACCTGAGTGACGATGGAATAGTCGACTGGAAGCCCCGTACATTTTCCTCCATCCTTCAAGCTGTCCTTGCCACTGACAATCCTTACACCCGCGCTTAGCCTGCCCTCGGGCTCCACTAGCATGCGTTATCCATCACCAGAGCTGGAGCCTCTGCGCCACTTACCAGCACGCAGGCTGCTCTCTCAGTCTTTCCGCCAAAGATAGTTTCTTCCCCAACCCTAAAGAGCGAAGTGGAGGCCAAAGAAACGGGTAACTCCTGCTTCTTTGTCAATACTCCTGCTGCCCTTCTCTTACATCTCCTTCTCGACAGGCTGGAGAAACAGGCTGACAAGAACTGCAAAGGTTCAACAAGAGCAAGTGCAAGGAGCTCTACCTGGGAATCGAAAGCTCCACGAGCCAGGAAATGTTGGGTAATAACTGTTTGGAAAGCAGCTTTGCAGAATAGGATGTGAGGGTCCTGGTGGACACAAAATTGAAAGGAAGATGGCAATATGCCCTTGCTACCAAGAAGTCAAATGCTATCCTGGGTGGAATATACCAAACCCAGTGCCCTCACAAGAGGAAGACCGTCAGCCCCAAGAACTCCTCTGCACCCGCAAAGAAATCGCACCACCAGGAATGCTCAAAGCCGGAACCAGCGCTGGCCAAAGGAGCTGGGCCAGCAGCAGGGCCACTCGCTGACCCTGCCGGACCAGGAGGCTCCATTCATCACCCAGAAAGCTTCCTCTATCTCTTATTAAACACTTGAACGTCCCAGAAAGCGTCTGGCGTTGTTGTCCAAGTTTCCAGCTGAGGATGAAGCAGCGGCAAATACGGTGGAGAGCCCATGGCGACAGCCCCCAGCCACACCCTGTGACGTCCACCAGCCACGCACTGTGACGTCGCTGCTCGCACTGCTTATATTGCACCCAGTGACTTCCAGAGGGCACTTGCTGTGGGAGACGACTCTGAGGAGTTCCCGGAGGAGCACGTGCAGGAGCATCACTCAACGCCCGAGAGGAAGGTCTTTCTGGACTGCCAGTGCCAGCAGCACCCGCGGTGCACCAACCCTGTGCTATGGATCCACGGTCTGTGGGGGGCTTCGCGGACTCTGCCTGGGCGTCCCTTTTCCAGAAGTACCCTCGGCTGCTGCTCTTGCTGAAGCCCTGGGTGCGTCGGGAGATGCAGCGGCTCTTTGGGGTGAAGCGCATGAAGGCGTACATGCTGACACACATGATCCTGGACGCGCTGCCCGTCTACGGCCTGGATGAAAGCATCCTGGTTGCGGTGCTGCGCCCCGACCTGAGGGACCACACGTCGGAGTTCGTGCGAAGGCTCCTCGAGGCCACGGAGAAGGAGTGCGCGGAGCAAGCGCTGAAACTCCTGATCCGAGAGGACTCCCGTGCTGCCGGCGGCTTGGGGAAGAGCCACAGAGCCAGAGAGTGCTGGGCTGAGTTCAGCTGGTGGCGGGAGGGCAGCCCTGTGGCCAGCACCAGCTGGAAGGCCTGCCAGGAGCGATGCGAGGGCAAGCTGGTGGTGAGAACCACCTCCTCTGGCAGCCAGCACAGAGGCGAGTGGATCATCACGACCAGAGTGACCTGCTCTGACCGCCCCGGGGGCTGGGAGCTGAGCCCCGAGCCCAGCCCCAGCCCCGCTGCCTGCACGCTGGGGACCCCCGAGCCCAGAGCAGCCCCCTCCAGCAGCGCGGACGCGGCGGACGCAGACGCGCTCCCGAGCACCTCGAGCGCTGCCGTGCAGGGGGGTCCTGCCTGCGGCCCCGCTCCCACCCCAGCGGAGCAGGAAGACGCGCAGCAGGAGCCAGGGCAGGCTGTGCCCGGGCCCTCTGCTCCCCGCCGGGGCAGGGCCCGCTCCAAGCGCGGGCCCCGCTGCACTCACAAGAGGCAGACCAGCAGCTCTGAAGACTCCGCTGCACCCGCCAAGAAGCTGCCCCGTCGGTGATGCTCCAAGGCGACACCAGCACTGGCCAAAGGAGCCGGGCCAGCAGCAGGGCCACTCGCTGACCCTGCCGGACCAGGAGGCTCCATCTTTCACCCAGAAACCTTCCTCTGTCTCTTATTAAACGCTTGAACGTCCCAGAAAGCGTCTGGCGTTGTTGTCCAAGTTTCCAGCTGAGGATGAAGCACCATCCTACCCTACAGCCCCCCCTTCTCACACACTTCATCCTTCCTGAGGGTGCTTCAACACAGGGCCTTCCCTTGGCACCATTTCTGATGCTTTGGAGGCAGCAGAGTCCGGAGCAAGGCGGGATGCTCACTGCCCTGCAAAGCGCAGCTGCGGGCTGCACCAGGGGTTTCATTTGCCGTTCTAGTGAACCATGTCCACAGCCCTCTCCTCGGGGTGTGATGGCCATGGTGGGATTCGTACAGCTGAAGAGCATGAAGAAGCATGTCCCAGTTCCTTCCTTCACAGTGAGGAGGGCGTCTCGCTGGCCGGTGCCTGGCGCCTGGCGCCCGCAAAGCTTTTCATTTTCATTCTTCATTTGAAATTCTCATTTCGTTTCTTTTCTCATTTATTTTTCTCTACAAAGCTCCGCTGCTGTCTGAGACAAGGGCCAGGGCTCAGCAGCATGGCCTCGGTGGCTTGCAGGGGGAGATGGTGCAGGGCGGGGGACCAGATCCAGTCCTGCATTCGTCATCACTCAGCGCGGGCAGCCGGTCTCCTAGGAAACTATGGGAAGGACTCGGTGCAGTCACAGACCCCCAGTTTTCCCCACTTCCCACCCTCCAGACCTAGGAATCAGCCTTAAAAAGAAATCGCACTGTAAAAACCCAGCTTTGGTGAATTGGCTGGAGGAGACCAGTTCCTGGCACTGTGTTACTGTGTGAGTCCTGCTTGGTAGGAGAAAGAAAAGGCGAAGCAGGTGTGAAGGAAAGAGGCAACACCCCAGGGCAGCTGGTCCAGCCTTCCCGTGGTGAACGGTGTATCTCTATGGAGAGCTGGAATCGCACATTCTGCCTACTTGAAACCAGACATTTTTGCGGTTTCGGCTTGTGGAGGGAAATGTGGAGTGAAATTTTTGCCCATAGTGAGGGGGCTGAAGTAAACCACCTCAAACATCGGCCCAGCCCCGGGTATGTGCCGGCCTCGCAGCTTGCTCAGCACTGCCTCGGAGCCTCCGGTTGTGTTACTTGCTTTCAGGGTCTCCCGAACTCCAGTAAAAACCCCACGAATGACACGCCAGAAAGGCATCATTTTTTCCAGGAGGTATTTTGTATCAGGGAAAAACCCACTGGAGTGTCAGAGTGGGTGTCACGGTGATCCCCCTTCAATGGATATTCATGTATCGTCCTGCCTTTGAAAGGGATTGGAATAGAGCTTTAACAAAATTAATAATTGCCCAGTGGAGGTCTGGATTCATCAAGAGAGCCTCCTAAGTGTGCTGCTGCTGCTGGCTGGGGGAAGGATGCCAGGGAGTGTGGAAATGTCATGGAATTCTTGCTCAAATCCAGCCGGCAATCACTCCAGAAATGGCCCAGTTGAGGCACTGCATTTAGGAACCCCCATTCCCAGCTTAATTATAGACAGAGCCGTGGAAGGAAAGGCAATCTCAACACACAGGCTTTATAGCTGCCCCTGGAAATATTGCCTGACACTGGGAATCCTATTCCTCGTAGCCATCTGTAGTGGGAGCAGAGCTGGAAAACAGGGCAAGTGCCCTGTGTCTCCATCGCCACCCAACAGAAAAGCCTTGTCTGCACGGACCATTGCTCTTTGTATCCCCTAGCCATAACCCCTGCCTTCCTCAGAATCCTGTGCCCGTCAGGAATGTCCAGGATGCCTGCATCCGTGGCACCAGCTGGACTCTGCAGAGCCAGGACTGCTGTGACTCTGTGCAAATCCACGTCATCCCCTGCATCCCAGTGGGAGGTGTGGCATGGCTGGTGCTTCCCTGGCACCTTCGCTGGCTGCGTTTGTGCTCTGAGAAGCCAAATCCTGGTGGTAGCCACGCTCCTCACACCACCTCATGGTGCACAGGGCAGCGTGTACAGGTTACACAGCCGAGGGTGCATCATTCCAGCAAGGGTGGAAATCCTGGAGCTCCATCCCTGACTGTTGCAGAGCTGAAGATGGATGTTTCAGCGCTTTTTGGCTCCAGCCCTTGGGGAGCAGGACTGGCCTGCAGCTGCTGAGGGTCCCGGCCTAGGCATGAACAATAAACCCCTAAGCCTGGCTCTGAAAGGTCGCCCGGCGTGCAACGTTTAGAAGAGCCTCAAAATGTTATTTCAAGGACTATTTTTATGTTTTTCTCCACAGGAAAAGCAAATACCTAAGCTGCCGTGACAAAAAAGCCCCGTTCCTGACTCTCCCCTGTGCATGGGGATTCATGAGCTGTGGGGATGCGGTGGCAGGAAGCATGGGAGCGGAATGGCAATGGCAATGGCACGGTTGCCTTTAATTCCTTAATGCCCCGGAGCCAGGGAGGATGCTGGAGCCACAGGCGGGGCAGCTGCACATAACCCTGGGATGCTCTATGGAGGTGAGAGCTGTTGACAGAAGAGGTTCACACCTCCTTGTGTGGCATTACCCTCTCCATTTAGGATGGTTAACCCTGAATTCTCTCTCCTCAGAATCACGGCTCCTCTCCTGGGAGCAACCCAAGGGGCACAGAGTGTGCAGCTGCAGGTGAGCTCGAGTGGTCGCAATAAGATGCCCAAAATAGTGTTAAACGCACATGCCAAGGGCTGGCTCCTGCACCCGTCACCGCTCATAACTCCCTTCTGAGACAAGAGGTGCTTCACCTGAGTGACGATGGAATAGTCGACTGGAAGCCCCGTACATTTTCCTCCATCCTTCAAGCTGTCCTTGCCACTGACAATCCTTACACCCACGCTTAGCCTGCCCTCGGGCTCCACTAGCATGCGTTATCCATCACCAGAGCTGGAGCCTCTGCGCCACTTACCAGCACGCAGGCTGCTCTCTCAGTCTTTCCGCCAAAGATAGTTTCTTCCCCAACCCTAAAGAGCGAAGTGGAGGCCAAAGAAACGGGTAACTCCTGCTTCTTTGTCAATACTCCTGCTGCCCTTCTCTTACATCTCCTTCTCGACAGGCTGGAGAAACAGGCTGACAAGAACTGCAAAGGTTCAACAAGAGCAAGTGCAAGGAGCTCTACCTGGGAATCGAAAGCTCCACGAGCCAGGAAATGTTGGGTAATAACTGTTTGGAAAGCAGCTTTGCAGAATAGGATGTGAGGGTCCTGGTGGACACAAAATTGAAAGGAAGATGGCAATATGCCCTTGCTACCAAGAAGTCAAATGCTATCCTGGGTGGAATATACCAAACCCAGTGCCCTCACAAGAGGAAGACCGTCAGCCCCAAGAACTCCTCTGCACCCGCAAAGAAATCGCACCACCAGGAATGCTCAAAGCCGGAACCAGCGCTGGCCAAAGGAGCTGGGCCAGCAGCAGGGCCACTCGCTGACCCTGCCGGACCAGGAGGCTCCATTCATCACCCAGAAAGCTTCCTCTATCTCTTATTAAACACTTGAACGTCCCAGAAAGCGTCTGGCGTTGTTGTCCAAGTTTCCAGCTGAGGATGAAGCAGCGGCAAATACGGTGGAGAGCCCATGGCGACAGCCCCCAGCCACGCACCGTGACGTCCACCAGCCACGCACTGTGACGTCGCTGCTCGCACTGCTTATATTGCACCCAGTGACTTCCAGAGGGCACTTGCTGTGGGAGACGACTCTGAGGAGTTCCCGGAGGAGCACGTGCAGCAGCATCACTCAACGCCCGAGAGGAAGGTCTTTCTGGACTGCCAGTGCCAGCAGCACCCGCGGTGCACCAACCCTGTGCTATGGATCCACGGTCTGTGGGGGGCTTCGCGGACTCTGCCTGGGCGTCCCTTTTCCAGAAGTACCCTCGGCTGCTGCTCTTGCTGAAGCCCTGGGTGCGTCGGGAGATGCAGCGGCTCTTTGGGGTGAAGCGCATGAAGGCGTACATGCTGACACACATGATCCTGGACGCGCTGCCCGTCTACGGCCTGGATGAAAGCATCCTGGTTGCGGTGCTGCGCCCCGACCTGAGGGACCACACGTCGGAGTTCGTGCGAAGGCTCCTCGAGGCCACGGAGAAGGAGTGCGCGGAGCAAGCGCTGAAACTCCTGATCCGAGAGGACTCCCGTGCTGCCGGCGGCTTGGGGAAGAGCCACAGAGCCAGAGAGTGCTGGGCTGAGTTCAGCTGGTGGCGGGAGGGCAGCCCTGTGGCCAGCACCAGCTGGAAGGCCTGCCAGGAGCGATGCGAGGGCAAGCTGGTGGTGAGAACCACCTCCTCTGGCAGCCAGCACAGAGGCGAGTGGATCATCACGACCAGAGTGACCTGCTCTGACCGCCCCGGGGGCTGGGAGCTGAGCCCCGAGCCCAGCCCCAGCCCCGCTGCCTGCACGCTGGGGACCCCCGAGCCCAGAGCAGCCCCCTCCAGCAGCGCGGACGCGGCGGACGCAGACGCGCTCCCGAGCACCTCGAGCGCTGCCGTGCAGGGGGGTCCTGCCTGCGGCCCCGCTCCCACCCCAGCGGAGCAGGAAGACGCGCAGCAGGAGCCAGGGCAGGCTGTGCCCGGGCCCTCTGCTCCCCGCCGGGGCAGGGCCCGCTCCAAGCGCGGGCCCCGCTGCACTCGCAAGAGGCAGACCAGCAGCTCTGAAGACTCCGCTGCACCCGCCAAGAAGCTGCCCCGTCGGTGATGCTCCAAGGCGACACCAGCACTGGCCAAAGGAGCCGGGCCAGCAGCAGGGCCACTCGCTGACCCTGCCGGACCAGGAGGCTCCATCTTTCACCCAGAAACCTTCCTCTGTCTCTTATTAAACGCTTGAACGTCCCAGAAAGCGTCTGGCGTTGTTGTCCAAGTTTCCAGCTGAGGATGAAGCACCATCCTACCCTACAGCCCCCCCTTCTCACACACTTCATCCTTCCTGAGGGTGCTTCAACACAGGGCCTTCCCTTGGCACCATTTCTGATGCTTTGGAGGCAGCAGAGTCCGGAGCAAGGCGGGATGCTCACTGCCCTGCAAAGCGCAGCTGCGGGCTGCACAAGGGGTTTCATTTGCCATTCTAGTGAACCATGTCCACAGCCCTCTCCTCGGGGTGTGATGGCCATGGTGGGATTCGTACAGCTGAAGAGCATGAAGAAGCATGTCCCAGTTCCTTCCTTCACTGTGAGGAGGGCGTCTCGCTGGCCGGTGCCTGGCGCCTGGCGCCCGCAAAGCTTTTCATTTTCATTCTTCATTTGAAATTCTCATTTCGTTTCTTTTCTCATTTATTTTTCTCTACAAAGCTCCGCTGCTGTCTGAGACAAGGGCCAGGGCTCAGCAGCATGGCCTCGGTGGCTTGCAGGGGGAGATGGTGCAGGGCGGGGGACCAGATCCAGTCCTGCATTCGTCATCACTCAGCGCGGGCAGCCAGTCTCCTAGGAAACTATGGGAAGGACTCGGTGCAGTCACAGACCCCCAGTTTTCCCCACTTCCCACCCTCCAGACCTAGGAATCAGCCTTAAAAAGAAATCGCACTGTAAAAACCCAGCTTTGGTGAATTGGCTGGAGGAGACCAGTTCCTGGCACTGTGTTACTGTGTGAGTCCTGCTTGGTAGGAGAAAGAAAAGGCGAAGCAGGTGTGAAGGAAAGAGGCAACACCCCAGTGCAGCTGGTCCAGCCTTCCCGTGGTGAACGGTGTATCTCTATGGAGAGCTGGAATCGCACATTCTGCCTACTTGAAACCAGACATTTTTGCGGTTTCGGCTTGTGGAGGGAAATGTGGAGTGAAATTTTTGCCCATAGTGAGGGGGCTGAAGTAAACCACCTCAAACATCGGCCCAGCCCCGGGTATGTGCCGGCCTCGCAGCTTGCTCAGCACTGCCTCGGAGCCTCCGGTTGTGTTACTTGCTTTCAGGGTCTCCCGAACTCCAGTAAAAACCCCACGAATGACACGCCAGAAAGGCATAATTTTTTCCAGGAGGTATTTTGTATCAGGGAAAAACCCACTGGAGTGTCAGAGTGGGTGTCACGGTGATCCCCCTTCAATGGATATTCATGTATCGTCCTGCCTTTGAAAGGGATTGGAATAGAGCTTTAACAAAATTAATAATTGCCCAGTGGAGGTCTGGATTCATCAAGAGAGGCTCCTAAGTGTGCTGCTGCTGCCGGCTGGGGGAAGGATGCCAGGGAGTGTGGAAATGTCATGGAATTCTTGCTCAAATCCAGCCGGCAATCACTCCAGAAATGGCCCAGTTGAGGCACTGCATTTAGGAACCCCCATTCCCAGCTTAATTATAGACAGAGCCGTGGAAGGAAAGGCAATCTCAACACACAGGCTTTATAGCTGCCCCTGGAAATATTGCCTGACACTGGGAATCCTATTCCTCGTAGCCATCTGTAGTGGGAGCAGAGCTGGAAAACAGGGCAAGTGCCCTGTGTCTCCATCGCCACCCAACAGAAAAGCCTTGTCTGCACGGACCATTGCTCTTTGTATCCCCTAGCCATAACTCCTGCCTTCCTCAGAATCCTGTGCCCGTCAGGAATGTCCAGGATGCCTGCATCCGTGGCACCAGCTGGACTCTGCAGAGCCAGGACTGCTGTGACTCTGTGCAAATCCACGTCATCCCCTGCATCCCAGTGGGAGGTATGGCATGGCTGGTGCTTCCCTGGCACCTTCGCTGGCTGCGTTTGTGCTTTGAGAAGCCAAATCCTGGTGGTAGCCACGCTCCTCACACCACCTCATGGTGCACAGGGCAGCGTGTACAGGTTACACAGCCGAGGGTGCATCATTCCAGCAAGGGTGGAAATCCTGGAGCTCCATCCCTGACTGTTGCAGAGCTGAAGATGGATGTTTCAGCGCTTTTTGGCTCCAGCCCTTGGGGAGCAGGACTGGCCTGCAGCTGCTGAGGGTCCCGGCCTAGGCATGAACAATAAACCCCTAAGCCTGGCTCTGAAAGGTCGCCCAGCGTGCAACGTTTAGAAGAGCCTCAAAATGTTATTTCAAGGACTATTTTTATGTTTTTCTCCACAGGAAAAGCAAATACCTAAGCTGCCGTGACAAAAAAGCCCCGTTCCTGACTCTCCCCTGTGCATGGGGATTCATGAGCTGTGGGGATGCGGTGGCAGGAAGCATGGGAGCGGAATGGCAATGGCAATGGCACGGTTGCCTTTAATTCCTTAATGCCCCGGAGCCAGGGAGGATGCTGGAGCCACAGGCGGGGCAGCTGCACATAACCCTGGGATGCTCTATGGAGGTGAGAGCTGTTGACAGAAGAGGTTCACACCTCCTTGTGTGGCATTACCCTCTCCATTTAGGATGGTTAACCCTGAATTCTCTCTCCTCAGAATCACGGCTCCTCTCCTGGGAGCAACCCAAGGGGCACAGAGTGTGCAGCTGCAGGTGAGCTCGAGTGGTCGCAATAAGATGCCCAAAATAGTGTTAAACGCACATGCCAAGGGCTGGCTCCTGCACCCGTCACCGCTCATAACTCCCTTCTGAGACAAGAGGTGCTTCACCTGAGTGACGATGGAATAGTCGACTGGAAGCCCCGTACATTTTCCTCCATCCTTCAAGCTGTCCTTGCCACTGACAATCCTTACACCCACGCTTAGCCTGCCCTCGGGCTCCACTAGCATGCGTTATCCATCACCAGAGCTGGAGCCTCTGCGCCACTTACCAGCACGCAGGCTGCTCTCTCAGTCTTTCCGCCAAAGATAGTTTCTTCCCCAACCCTAAAGAGCGAAGTGGAGGCCAAAGAAACGGGTAACTCCTGCTTCTTTGTCAATACTCCTGCTGCCCTTCTCTTACATCTCCTTCTCGACAGGCTGGAGAAACAGGCTGACAAGAACTGCAAAGGTTCAACAAGAGCAAGTGCAAGGAGCTCTACCTGGGAATCGAAAGCTCCACGAGCCAGGAAATGTTGGGTAATAACTGTTTGGAAAGCAGCTTTGCAGAATAGGATGTGAGGGTCCTGGTGGACACAAAATTGAAAGGAAGATGGCAATATGCCCTTGCTACCAAGAAGTCAAATGCTATCCTGGGTGGAATATACCAAACCCAGTGCCCTCACAAGAGGAAGACCGTCAGCCCCAAGAACTCCTCTGCACCCGCAAAGAAATCGCACCACCAGGAATGCTCAAAGCCGGAACCAGCGCTGGCCAAAGGAGCTGGGCCAGCAGCAGGGCCACTCGCTGACCCTGCCGGACCAGGAGGCTCCATTCATCACCCAGAAAGCTTCCTCTATCTCTTATTAAACACTTGAACGTCCCAGAAAGCGTCTGGCGTTGTTGTCCAAGTTTCCAGCTGATGATGAAGCAGCGGCAAATACGGTGGAGAGCCCATGGCGACAGCCCCCAGCCACGCACCGTGACGTCCACCAGCCACGCACTGTGACGTCCACCAGCCACGCACTGTGACGTCGCTGCTCGCACTGCTTATATTGCACCCAGTGACTTCCAGAGGGCACTTGCTGTGGGAGACGACTCTGAGGAGTTCCCGGAGGAGCACGTGCAGCAGCATCACTCAACGCCCGAGAGGAAGGTCTTTCTGGACTGCCAGTGCCAGCAGCACCCGCGGTGCACCAACCCTGTGCTATGGATCCACGGTCTGTGGGGGGCTTCGCGGACTCTGCCTGGGCGTCCCTTTTCCAGAAGTACCCTCGGCTGCTGCTCTTGCTGAAGCCCTGGGTGCGTCGGGAGATGCAGCGGCTCTTTGGGGTGAAGCGCATGAAGGCGTACATGCTGACACACATGATCCTGGACGCGCTGCCCGTCTACGGCCTGGATGAAAGCATCCTGGTTGCGGTGCTGCGCCCCGACCTGAGGGACCACACGTCGGAGTTCGTGCGAAGGCTCCTCGAGGCCACGGAGAAGGAGTGCGCGGAGCAAGCGCTGAAACTCCTGATCCGAGAGGACTCCCGTGCTGCCGGCGGCTTGGGGAAGAGCCACAGAGCCAGAGAGTGCTGGGCTGAGTTCAGCTGGTGGCGGGAGGGCAGCCCTGTGGCCAGCACCAGCTGGAAGGCCTGCCAGGAGCGATGCGAGGGCAAGCTGGTGGTGAGAACCACCTCCTCTGGCAGCCAGCACAGAGGCGAGTGGATCATCACGACCAGAGTGACCTGCTCTGACCGCCCCGGGGGCTGGGAGCTGAGCCCCGAGCCCAGCCCCAGCCCCGCTGCCTGCACGCTGGGGACCCCCGAGCCCAGAGCAGCCCCCTCCAGCAGCGCGGACGCGGCGGACGCAGACGCGCTCCCGAGCACCTCGAGCGCTGCCGTGCAGGGGGGTCCTGCCTGCGGCCCCGCTCCCACCCCAGCGGAGCAGGAAGACGCGCAGCAGGAGCCAGGGCAGGCTGTGCCCGGGCCCTCTGCTCCCCGCCGGGGCAGGGCCCGCTCCAAGCGCGGGCCCCGCTGCACTCGCAAGAGGCAGACCAGCAGCTCTGAAGACTCCGCTGCACCCGCCAAGAAGCTGCCCCGTCGGTGATGCTCCAAGGCGACACCAGCACTGGCCAAAGGAGCCGGGCCAGCAGCAGGGCCACTCGCTGACCCTGCCGGACCAGGAGGCTCCATCTTTCACCCAGAAACCTTCCTCTGTCTCTTATTAAACGCTTGAACGTCCCAGAAAGCGTCTGGCGTTGTTGTCCAAGTTTCCAGCTGAGGATGAAGCACCATCCTACCCTACAGCCCCCCCTTCTCACACACTTCATCCTTCCTGAGGGTGCTTCAACACAGGGCCTTCCCTTGGCACCATTTCTGATGCTTTGGAGGCAGCAGAGTCCGGAGCAAGGCGGGATGCTCACTGCCCTGCAAAGCGCAGCTGCGGGCTGCACAAGGGGTTTCATTTGCCATTCTAGTGAACCATGTCCACAGCCCTCTCCTCGGGGTGTGATGGCCATGGTGGGATTCGTACAGCTGAAGAGCATGAAGAAGCATGTCCCAGTTCCTTCCTTCACTGTGAGGAGGGCGTCTCGCTGGCCGGTGCCTGGCGCCTGGCGCCCGCAAAGCTTTTCATTTTCATTCTTCATTTGAAATTCTCATTTCGTTTCTTTTCTCATTTATTTTTCTCTACAAAGCTCCGCTGCTGTCTGAGACAAGGGCCAGGGCTCAGCAGCATGGCCTCGGTGGCTTGCAGGGGGAGATGGTGCAGGGCGGGGGACCAGATCCAGTCCTGCATTCGTCATCACTCAGCGCGGGCAGCCAGTCTCCTAGGAAACTATGGGAAGGACTCGGTGCAGTCACAGACCCCCAGTTTTCCCCACTTCCCACCCTCCAGACCTAGGAATCAGCCTTAAAAAGAAATCGCACTGTAAAAACCCAGCTTTGGTGAATTGGCTGGAGGAGACCAGTTCCTGGCACTGTGTTACTGTGTGAGTCCTGCTTGGTAGGAGAAAGAAAAGGCGAAGCAGGTGTGAAGGAAAGAGGCAACACCCCAGGGCAGCTGGTCCAGCCTTCCCGTGGTGAACGGTGTATCTCTATGGAGAGCTGGAATCGCACATTCTGCCTACTTGAAACCAGACATTTTTGCGGTTTCGGCTTGTGGAGGGAAATGTGGAGTGAAATTTTTGCCCATAGTGAGGGGGCTGAAGTAAACCACCTCAAACATCGGCCCAGCCCCGGGTATGTGCCGGCCTCGCAGCTTGCTCAGCACTGCCTCGGAGCCTCCGGTTGTGTTACTTGCTTTCAGGGTCTCCCGAACTCCAGTAAAAACCCCACGAATGACACGCCAGAAAGGCATAATTTTTTCCAGGAGGTATTTTGTATCAGGGAAAAACCCACTGGAGTGTCAGAGTGGGTGTCACGGTGATCCCCCTTCAATGGATATTCATGTATCGTCCTGCCTTTGAAAGGGATTGGAATAGAGCTTTAACAAAATTAATAATTGCCCAGTGGAGGTCTGGATTCATCAAGAGAGGCTCCTAAGTGTGCTGCTGCTGCTGGCTGGGGGAAGGATGCCAGGGAGTGTGGAAATGTCATGGAATTCTTGCTCAAATCCAGCCGGCAATCACTCCAGAAATGGCCCAGTTGAGGCACTGCATTTAGGAACCCCCATTCCCAGCTTAATTATAGACAGAGCCGTGGAAGGAAAGGCAATCTCAACACACAGGCTTTATAGCTGCCCCTGGAAATATTGCCTGACACTGGGAATCCTATTCCTCGTAGCCATCTGTAGTGGGAGCAGAGCTGGAAAACAGGGCAAGTGCCCTGTGTCTCCATCGCCACCCAACAGAAAAGCCTTGTCTGCACGGACCATTGCTCTTTGTATCCCCTAGCCATAACTCCTGCCTTCCTCAGAATCCTGTGCCCGTCAGGAATGTCCAGGATGCCTGCATCCGTGGCACCAGCTGGACTCTGCAGAGCCAGGACTGCTGTGACTCTGTGCAAATCCACGTCATCCCCTGCATCCCAGTGGGAGGTATGGCATGGCTGGTGCTTCCCTGGCACCTTCGCTGGCTGCGTTTGTGCTTTGAGAAGCCAAATCCTGGTGGTAGCCACGCTCCTCACACCACCTCATGGTGCACAGGGCAGCGTGTACAGGTTACACAGCCGAGGGTGCATCATTCCAGCAAGGGTGGAAATCCTGGAGCTCCATCCCTGACTGTTGCAGAGCTGAAGATGGATGTTTCAGCGCTTTTTGGCTCCAGCCCTTGGGGAGCAGGACTGGCCTGCAGCTGCTGAGGGTCCCGGCCTAGGCATGAACAATAAACCCCTAAGCCTGGCTCTGAAAGGTCGCCCGGCGTGCAACGTTTAGAAGAGCCTCAAAATGTTATTTCAAGGACTATTTTTATGTTTTTCTCCACAGGAAAAGCAAATACCTAAGCTGCCGTGACAAAAAAGCCCCGTTCCTGACTCTCCCCTGTGCATGGGGATTCATGAGCTGTGGGGATGCGGTGGCAGGAAGCATGGGAGCGGAATGGCAATGGCAATGGCACGGTTGCCTTTAATTCCTTAATGCCCCGGAGCCAGGGAGGATGCTGGAGCCACAGGCGGGGCAGCTGCACATAACCCTGGGATGCTCTATGGAGGTGAGAGCTGTTGACAGAAGAGGTTCACACCTCCTTGTGTGGCATTACCCTCTCCATTTAGGATGGTTAACCCTGAATTCTCTCTCCTCAGAATCACGGCTCCTCTCCTGGGAGCAACCCAAGGGGCACAGAGTGTGCAGCTGCAGGTGAGCTCGAGTGGTCGCAATAAGATGCCCAAAATAGTGTTAAACGCACATGCCAAGGGCTGGCTCCTGCACCCGTCACCGCTCATAACTCCCTTCTGAGACAAGAGGTGCTTCACCTGAGTGACGATGGAATAGTCGACTGGAAGCCCCGTACATTTTCCTCCATCCTTCAAGCTGTCCTTGCCACTGACAATCCTTACACCCACGCTTAGCCTGCCCTCGGGCTCCACTAGCATGCGTTATCCATCACCAGAGCTGGAGCCTCTGCGCCACTTACCAGCACGCAGGCTGCTCTCTCAGTCTTTCCGCCAAAGATAGTTTCTTCCCCAACCCTAAAGAGCGAAGTGGAGGCCAAAGAAACGGGTAACTCCTGCTTCTTTGTCAATACTCCTGCTGCCCTTCTCTTACATCTCCTTCTCGACAGGCTGGAGAAACAGGCTGACAAGAACTGCAAAGGTTCAACAAGAGCAAGTGCAAGGAGCTCTACCTGGGAATCGAAAGCTCCACGAGCCAGGAAATGTTGGGTAATAACTGTTTGGAAAGCAGCTTTGCAGAATAGGATGTGAGGGTCCTGGTGGACACAAAATTGAAAGGAAGATGGCAATATGCCCTTGCTACCAAGAAGTCAAATGCTATCCTGGGTGGAATATACCAAACCCAGTGCCCTCACAAGAGGAAGACCGTCAGCCCCAAGAACTCCTCTGCACCCGCAAAGAAATCGCACCACCAGGAATGCTCAAAGCCGGAACCAGCGCTGGCCAAAGGAGCTGGGCCAGCAGCAGGGCCACTCGCTGACCCTGCCGGACCAGGAGGCTCCATTCATCACCCAGAAAGCTTCCTCTATCTCTTATTAAACACTTGAACGTCCCAGAAAGCGTCTGGCGTTGTTGTCCAAGTTTCCAGCTGAGGATGAAGCAGCGGCAAATACGGTGGAGAGCCCATGGCGACAGCCCCCAGCCACGCACCGTGACGTCCACCAGCCACGCACTGTGACGTCCACCAGCCACGCACTGTGACGTCGCTGCTCGCACTGCTTATATTGCACCCAGTGACTTCCAGAGGGCACTTGCTGTGGGAGACGACTCTGAGGAGTTCCCGGAGGAGCACGTGCAGCAGCATCACTCAACGCCCGAGAGGAAGGTCTTTCTGGACTGCCAGTGCCAGCAGCACCCGCGGTGCACCAACCCTGTGCTATGGATCCACGGTCTGTGGGGGGCTTCGCGGACTCTGCCTGGGCGTCCCTTTTCCAGAAGTACCCTCGGCTGCTGCTCTTGCTGAAGCCCTGGGTGCGTCGGGAGATGCAGCGGCTCTTTGGGGTGAAGCGCATGAAGGCGTACATGCTGACACACATGATCCTGGACGCGCTGCCCGTCTACGGCCTGGATGAAAGCATCCTGGTTGCGGTGCTGCGCCCCGACCTGAGGGACCACACGTCGGAGTTCGTGCGAAGGCTCCTCGAGGCCACGGAGAAGGAGTGCGCGGAGCAAGCGCTGAAACTCCTGATCCGAGAGGACTCCCGTGCTGCCGGCGGCTTGGGGAAGAGCCACAGAGCCAGAGAGTGCTGGGCTGAGTTCAGCTGGTGGCGGGAGGGCAGCCCTGTGGCCAGCACCAGCTGGAAGGCCTGCCAGGAGCGATGCGAGGGCAAGCTGGTGGTGAGAACCACCTCCTCTGGCAGCCAGCACAGAGGCGAGTGGATCATCACGACCAGAGTGACCTGCTCTGACCGCCCCGGGGGCTGGGAGCTGAGCCCCGAGCCCAGCCCCAGCCCCGCTGCCTGCACGCTGGGGACCCCCGAGCCCAGAGCAGCCCCCTCCAGCAGCGCGGACGCGGCGGACGCAGACGCGCTCCCGAGCACCTCGAGCGCTGCCGTGCAGGGGGGTCCTGCCTGCGGCCCCGCTCCCACCCCAGCGGAGCAGGAAGACGCGCAGCAGGAGCCAGGGCAGGCTGTGCCCGGGCCCTCTGCTCCCCGCCGGGGCAGGGCCCGCTCCAAGCGCGGGCCCCGCTGCACTCGCAAGAGGCAGACCAGCAGCTCTGAAGACTCCGCTGCACCCGCCAAGAAGCTGCCCCGTCGGTGATGCTCCAAGGCGACACCAGCACTGGCCAAAGGAGCCGGGCCAGCAGCAGGGCCACTCGCTGACCCTGCCGGACCAGGAGGCTCCATCTTTCACCCAGAAACCTTCCTCTGTCTCTTATTAAACGCTTGAACGTCCCAGAAAGCGTCTGGCGTTGTTGTCCAAGTTTCCAGCTGAGGATGAAGCACCATCCTACCCTACAGCCCCCCCTTCTCACACACTTCATCCTTCCTGAGGGTGCTTCAACACAGGGCCTTCCCTTGGCACCATTTCTGATGCTTTGGAGGCAGCAGAGTCCGGAGCAAGGCGGGATGCTCACTGCCCTGCAAAGCGCAGCTGCGGGCTGCACAAGGGGTTTCATTTGCCATTCTAGTGAACCATGTCCACAGCCCTCTCCTCGGGGTGTGATGGCCATGGTGGGATTCGTACAGCTGAAGAGCATGAAGAAGCATGTCCCAGTTCCTTCCTTCACTGTGAGGAGGGCGTCTCGCTGGCCGGTGCCTGGCGCCTGGCGCCCGCAAAGCTTTTCATTTTCATTCTTCATTTGAAATTCTCATTTCGTTTCTTTTCTCATTTATTTTTCTCTACAAAGCTCCGCTGCTGTCTGAGACAAGGGCCAGGGCTCAGCAGCATGGCCTCGGTGGCTTGCAGGGGGAGATGGTGCAGGGCGGGGGACCAGATCCAGTCCTGCATTCGTCATCACTCAGCGCGGGCAGCCAGTCTCCTAGGAAACTATGGGAAGGACTCGGTGCAGTCACAGACCCCCAGTTTTCCCCACTTCCCACCCTCCAGACCTAGGAATCAGCCTTAAAAAGAAATCGCACTGTAAAAACCCAGCTTTGGTGAATTGGCTGGAGGAGACCAGTTCCTGGCACTGTGTTACTGTGTGAGTCCTGCTTGGTAGGAGAAAGAAAAGGCGAAGCAGGTGTGAAGGAAAGAGGCAACACCCCAGTGCAGCTGGTCCAGCCTTCCCGTGGTGAACGGTGTATCTCTATGGAGAGCTGGAATCGCACATTCTGCCTACTTGAAACCAGACATTTTTGCGGTTTCGGCTTGTGGAGGGAAATGTGGAGTGAAATTTTTGCCCATAGTGAGGGGGCTGAAGTAAACCACCTCAAACATCGGCCCAGCCCCGGGTATGTGCCGGCCTCGCAGCTTGCTCAGCACTGCCTCGGAGCCTCCGGTTGTGTTACTTGCTTTCAGGGTCTCCCGAACTCCAGTAAAAACCCCACGAATGACACGCCAGAAAGGCATAATTTTTTCCAGGAGGTATTTTGTATCAGGGAAAAACCCACTGGAGTGTCAGAGTGGGTGTCACGGTGATCCCCCTTCAATGGATATTCATGTATCGTCCTGCCTTTGAAAGGGATTGGAATAGAGCTTTAACAAAATTAATAATTGCCCAGTGGAGGTCTGGATTCATCAAGAGAGGCTCCTAAGTGTGCTGCTGCTGCTGGCTGGGGGAAGGATGCCAGGGAGTGTGGAAATGTCATGGAATTCTTGCTCAAATCCAGCCGGCAATCACTCCAGAAATGGCCCAGTTGAGGCACTGCATTTAGGAACCCCCATTCCCAGCTTAATTATAGACAGAGCCGTGGAAGGAAAGGCAATCTCAACACACAGGCTTTATAGCTGCCCCTGGAAATATTGCCTGACACTGGGAATCCTATTCCTCGTAGCCATCTGTAGTGGGAGCAGAGCTGGAAAACAGGGCAAGTGCCCTGTGTCTCCATCGCCACCCAACAGAAAAGCCTTGTCTGCACGGACCATTGCTCTTTGTATCCCCTAGCCATAACCCCTGCCTTCCTCAGAATCCTGTGCCCGTCAGGAATGTCCAGGATGCCTGCATCCGTGGCACCAGCTGGACTCTGCAGAGCCAGGACTGCTGTGACTCTGTGCAAATCCACGTCATCCCCTGCATCCCAGTGGGAGGTGTGGCATGGCTGGTGCTTCCCTGGCACCTTCGCTGGCTGCGTTTGTGCTCTGAGAAGCCAAATCCTGGTGGTAGCCACGCTCCTCACACCACCTCATGGTGCACAGGGCAGCGTGTACAGGTTACACAGCCGAGGGTGCATCATTCCAGCAAGGGTGGAAATCCTGGAGCTCCATCCCTGACTGTTGCAGAGCTGAAGATGGATGTTTCAGCGCTTTTTGGCTCCAGCCCTTGGGGAGCAGGACTGGCCTGCAGCTGCTGAGGGTCCCGGCCTAGGCATGAACAATAAACCCCTAAGCCTGGCTCTGAAAGGTCGCCCGGCGTGCAACGTTTAGAAGAGCCTCAAAATGTTATTTCAAGGACTATTTTTATGTTTTTCTCCACAGGAAAAGCAAATACCTAAGCTGCCGTGACAAAAAAGCCCCGTTCCTGACTCTCCCCTGTGCATGGGGATTCATGAGCTGTGGGGATGCGGTGGCAGGAAGCATGGGAGCGGAATGGCAATGGCAATGGCACGGTTGCCTTTAATTCCTTAATGCCCCGGAGCCAGGGAGGATGCTGGAGCCACAGGCCGGGCAGCTGCACATAACCCTGGGATGCTCTATGGAGGTGAGAGCTGTTGACAGAAGAGGTTCACACCTCCTTGTGTGGCATTACCCTCTCCATTTAGGATGGTTAACCCTGAATTCTCTCTCCTCAGAATCACGGCTCCTCTCCTGGGAGCAACCCAAGGGGCACAGAGTGTGCAGCTGCAGGTGAGCTCGAGTGGTCGCAATAAGATGCCCAAAATAGTGTTAAACGCACATGCCAAGGGCTGGCTCCTGCACCCGTCACCGCTCATAACTCCCTTCTGAGACAAGAGGTGCTTCACCTGAGTGACGATGGAATAGTCGACTGGAAGCCCCGTACATTTTCCTCCATCCTTCAAGCTGTCCTTGCCACTGACAATCCTTACACCCGCGCTTAGCCTGCCCTCGGGCTCCACTAGCATGCGTTATCCATCACCAGAGCTGGAGCCTCTGCGCCACTTACCAGCACGCAGGCTGCTCTCTCAGTCTTTCCGCCAAAGATAGTTTCTTCCCCAACCCTAAAGAGCGAAGTGGAGGCCAAAGAAACGGGTAACTCCTGCTTCTTTGTCAATACTCCTGCTGCCCTTCTCTTACATCTCCTTCTCGACAGGCTGGAGAAACAGGCTGACAAGAACTGCAAAGGTTCAACAAGAGCAAGTGCAAGGAGCTCTACCTGGGAATCGAAAGCTCCACGAGCCAGGAAATGTTGGGTAATAACTGTTTGGAAAGCAGCTTTGCAGAATAGGATGTGAGGGTCCTGGTGGACACAAAATTGAAAGGAAGATGGCAATATGCCCTTGCTACCAAGAAGTCAAATGCTATCCTGGGTGGAATATACCAAACCCAGTGCCCTCACAAGAGGAAGACCGTCAGCCCCAAGAACTCCTCTGCACCCGCAAAGAAATCGCACCACCAGGAATGCTCAAAGCCGGAACCAGCGCTGGCCAAAGGAGCTGGGCCAGCAGCAGGGCCACTCGCTGACCCTGCCGGACCAGGAGGCTCCATTCATCACCCAGAAAGCTTCCTCTATCTCTTATTAAACACTTGAACGTCCCAGAAAGCGTCTGGCGTTGTTGTCCAAGTTTCCAGCTGAGGATGAAGCAGCGGCAAATACGGTGGAGAGCCCATGGCGACAGCCCCCAGCCACGCACCGTGACGTCCACCAGCCACGCACTGTGACGTCGCTGCTCGCACTGCTTATATTGCACCCAGTGACTTCCAGAGGGCACTTGCTGTGGGAGACGACTCTGAGGAGTTCCCGGAGGAGCACGTGCAGCAGCATCACTCAACGCCCGAGAGGAAGGTCTTTCTGGACTGCCAGTGCCAGCAGCACCCGCGGTGCACCAACCCTGTGCTATGGATCCACGGTCTGTGGGGGGCTTCGCGGACTCTGCCTGGGCGTCCCTTTTCCAGAAGTACCCTCGGCTGCTGCTCTTGCTGAAGCCCTGGGTGCGTCGGGAGATGCAGCGGCTCTTTGGGGTGAAGCGCATGAAGGCGTACATGCTGACACACATGATCCTGGACGCGCTGCCCGTCTACGGCCTGGATGAAAGCATCCTGGTTGCGGTGCTGCGCCCCGACCTGAGGGACCACACGTCGGAGTTCGTGCGAAGGCTCCTCGAGGCCACGGAGAAGGAGTGCGCGGAGCAAGCGCTGAAACTCCTGATCCGAGAGGACTCCCGTGCTGCCGGCGGCTTGGGGAAGAGCCACAGAGCCAGAGAGTGCTGGGCTGAGTTCAGCTGGTGGCGGGAGGGCAGCCCTGTGGCCAGCACCAGCTGGAAGGCCTGCCAGGAGCGATGCGAGGGCAAGCTGGTGGTGAGAACCACCTCCTCTGGCAGCCAGCACAGAGGCGAGTGGATCATCACGACCAGAGTGACCTGCTCTGACCGCCCCGGGGGCTGGGAGCTGAGCCCCGAGCCCAGCCCCAGCCCCGCTGCCTGCACGCTGGGGACCCCCGAGCCCAGAGCAGCCCCCTCCAGCAGCGCGGACGCGGCGGACGCAGACGCGCTCCCGAGCACCTCGAGCGCTGCCGTGCAGGGGGGTCCTGCCTGCGGCCCCGCTCCCACCCCAGCGGAGCAGGAAGACGCGCAGCAGGAGCCAGGGCAGGCTGTGCCCGGGCCCTCTGCTCCCCGCCGGGGCAGGGCCCGCTCCAAGCGCGGGCCCCGCTGCACTCGCAAGAGGCAGACCAGCAGCTCTGAAGACTCCGCTGCACCCGCCAAGAAGCTGCCCCGTCGGTGATGCTCCAAGGCGACACCAGCACTGGCCAAAGGAGCCGGGCCAGCAGCAGGGCCACTCGCTGACCCTGCCGGACCAGGAGGCTCCATCTTTCACCCAGAAACCTTCCTCTGTCTCTTATTAAACGCTTGAACGTCCCAGAAAGCGTCTGGCGTTGTTGTCCAAGTTTCCAGCTGAGGATGAAGCACCATCCTACCCTACAGCCCCCCCTTCTCACACACTTCATCCTTCCTGAGGGTGCTTCAACACAGGGCCTTCCCTTGGCACCATTTCTGATGCTTTGGAGGCAGCAGAGTCCGGAGCAAGGCGGGATGCTCACTGCCCTGCAAAGCGCAGCTGCAGGCTGCACAAGGGGTTTCATTTGCCATTCTAGTGAACCATGTCCACAGCCCTCTCCTCGGGGTGTGATGGCCATGGTGGGATTCGTACAGCTGAAGAGCATGAAGAAGCATGTCCCAGTTCCTTCCTTCACTGTGAGGAGGGCGTCTCGCTGGCCGGTGCCTGGCGCCTGGCGCCCGCAAAGCTTTTCATTTTCATTCTTCATTTGAAATTCTCATTTCGTTTCTTTTCTCATTTATTTTTCTCTACAAAGCTCCGCTGCTGTCTGAGACAAGGGCCAGGGCTCAGCAGCATGGCCTCGGTGGCTTGCAGGGGGAGATGGTGCAGGGCGGGGGACCAGATCCAGTCCTGCATTCGTCATCACTCAGCGCGGGCAGCCAGTCTCCTAGGAAACTATGGGAAGGACTCGGTGCAGTCACAGACCCCCAGTTTTCCCCACTTCCCACCCTCCAGACCTAGGAATCAGCCTTAAAAAGAAATCGCACTGTAAAAACCCAGCTTTGGTGAATTGGCTGGAGGAGACCAGTTCCTGGCACTGTGTTACTGTGTGAGTCCTGCTTGGTAGGAGAAAGAAAAGGCGAAGCAGGTGTGAAGGAAAGAGGCAACACCCCAGTGCAGCTGGTCCAGCCTTCCCGTGGTGAACGGTGTATCTCTATGGAGAGCTGGAATCGCACATTCTGCCTACTTGAAACCAGACATTTTTGCGGTTTCGGCTTGTGGAGGGAAATGTGGAGTGAAATTTTTGCCCATAGTGAGGGGGCTGAAGTAAACCACCTCAAACATCGGCCCAGCCCCGGGTATGTGCCGGCCTCGCAGCTTGCTCAGCACTGCCTCGGAGCCTCCGGTTGTGTTACTTGCTTTCAGGGTCTCCCGAACTCCAGTAAAAACCCCACGAATGACACGCCAGAAAGGCATAATTTTTTCCAGGAGGTATTTTGTATCAGGGAAAAACCCACTGGAGTGTCAGAGTGGGTGTCACGGTGATCCCCCTTCAATGGATATTCATGTATCGTCCTGCCTTTGAAAGGGATTGGAATAGAGCTTTAACAAAATTAATAATTGCCCAGTGGAGGTCTGGATTCATCAAGAGAGGCTCCTAAGTGTGCTGCTGCTGCTGGCTGGGGGAAGGATGCCAGGGAGTGTGGAAATGTCATGGAATTCTTGCTCAAATCCAGCCGGCAATCACTCCAGAAATGGCCCAGTTGAGGCACTGCATTTAGGAACCCCCATTCCCAGCTTAATTATAGACAGAGCCGTGGAAGGAAAGGCAATCTCAACACACAGGCTTTATAGCTGCCCCTGGAAATATTGCCTGACACTGGGAATCCTATTCCTCGTAGCCATCTGTAGTGGGAGCAGAGCTGGAAAACAGGGCAAGTGCCCTGTGTCTCCATCGCCACCCAACAGAAAAGCCTTGTCTGCACGGACCATTGCTCTTTGTATCCCCTAGCCATAACCCCTGCCTTCCTCAGAATCCTGTGCCCGTCAGGAATGTCCAGGATGCCTGCATCCGTGGCACCAGCTGGACTCTGCAGAGCCAGGACTGCTGTGACTCTGTGCAAATCCACGTCATCCCCTGCATCCCAGTGGGAGGTGTGGCATGGCTGGTGCTTCCCTGGCACCTTCGCTGGCTGCGTTTGTGCTCTGAGAAGCCAAATCCTGGTGGTAGCCACGCTCCTCACACCACCTCATGGTGCACAGGGCAGCGTGTACAGGTTACACAGCCGAGGGTGCATCATTCCAGCAAGGGTGGAAATCCTGGAGCTCCATCCCTGACTGTTGCAGAGCTGAAGATGGATGTTTCAGCGCTTTTTGGCTCCAGCCCTTGGGGAGCAGGACTGGCCTGCAGCTGCTGAGGGTCCCGGCCTAGGCATGAACAATAAACCCCTAAGCCTGGCTCTGAAAGGTCGCCCGGCGTGCAACGTTTAGAAGAGCCTCAAAATGTTATTTCAAGGACTATTTTTATGTTTTTCTCCACAGGAAAAGCAAATACCTAAGCTGCCGTGACAAAAAAGCCCCGTTCCTGACTCTCCCCTGTGCATGGGGATTCATGAGCTGTGGGGATGCGGTGGCAGGAAGCATGGGAGCGGAATGGCAATGGCAATGGCACGGTTGCCTTTAATTCCTTAATGCCCCGGAGCCAGGGAGGATGCTGGAGCCACAGGCCGGGCAGCTGCACATAACCCTGGGATGCTCTATGGAGGTGAGAGCTGTTGACAGAAGAGGTTCACACCTCCTTGTGTGGCATTACCCTCTCCATTTAGGATGGTTAACCCTGAATTCTCTCTCCTCAGAATCACGGCTCCTCTCCTGGGAGCAACCCAAGGGGCACAGAGTGTGCAGCTGCAGGTGAGCTCGAGTGGTCGCAATAAGATGCCCAAAATAGTGTTAAACGCACATGCCAAGGGCTGGCTCCTGCACCCGTCACCGCTCATAACTCCCTTCTGAGACAAGAGGTGCTTCACCTGAGTGACGATGGAATAGTCGACTGGAAGCCCCGTACATTTTCCTCCATCCTTCAAGCTGTCCTTGCCACTGACAATCCTTACACCCGCGCTTAGCCTGCCCTCGGGCTCCACTAGCATGCGTTATCCATCACCAGAGCTGGAGCCTCTGCGCCACTTACCAGCACGCAGGCTGCTCTCTCAGTCTTTCCGCCAAAGATAGTTTCTTCCCCAACCCTAAAGAGCGAAGTGGAGGCCAAAGAAACGGGTAACTCCTGCTTCTTTGTCAATACTCCTGCTGCCCTTCTCTTACATCTCCTTCTCGACAGGCTGGAGAAACAGGCTGACAAGAACTGCAAAGGTTCAACAAGAGCAAGTGCAAGGAGCTCTACCTGGGAATCGAAAGCTCCACGAGCCAGGAAATGTTGGGTAATAACTGTTTGGAAAGCAGCTTTGCAGAATAGGATGTGAGGGTCCTGGTGGACACAAAATTGAAAGGAAGATGGCAATATGCCCTTGCTACCAAGAAGTCAAATGCTATCCTGGGTGGAATATACCAAACCCAGTGCCCTCACAAGAGGAAGACCGTCAGCCCCAAGAACTCCTCTGCACCCGCAAAGAAATCGCACCACCAGGAATGCTCAAAGCCGGAACCAGCGCTGGCCAAAGGAGCTGGGCCAGCAGCAGGGCCACTCGCTGACCCTGCCGGACCAGGAGGCTCCATTCATCACCCAGAAAGCTTCCTCTATCTCTTATTAAACACTTGAACGTCCCAGAAAGCGTCTGGCGTTGTTGTCCAAGTTTCCAGCTGAGGATGAAGCAGCGGCAAATACGGTGGAGAGCCCATGGCGACAGCCCCCAGCCACGCACCGTGACGTCCACCAGCCACGCACTGTGACGTCGCTGCTCGCACTGCTTATATTGCACCCAGTGACTTCCAGAGGGCACTTGCTGTGGGAGACGACTCTGAGGAGTTCCCGGAGGAGCACGTGCAGCAGCATCACTCAACGCCCGAGAGGAAGGTCTTTCTGGACTGCCAGTGCCAGCAGCACCCGCGGTGCACCAACCCTGTGCTATGGATCCACGGTCTGTGGGGGGCTTCGCGGACTCTGCCTGGGCGTCCCTTTTCCAGAAGTACCCTCGGCTGCTGCTCTTGCTGAAGCCCTGGGTGCGTCGGGAGATGCAGCGGCTCTTTGGGGTGAAGCGCATGAAGGCGTACATGCTGACACACATGATCCTGGACGCGCTGCCCGTCTACGGCCTGGATGAAAGCATCCTGGTTGCGGTGCTGCGCCCCGACCTGAGGGACCACACGTCGGAGTTCGTGCGAAGGCTCCTCGAGGCCACGGAGAAGGAGTGCGCGGAGCAAGCGCTGAAACTCCTGATCCGAGAGGACTCCCGTGCTGCCGGCGGCTTGGGGAAGAGCCACAGAGCCAGAGAGTGCTGGGCTGAGTTCAGCTGGTGGCGGGAGGGCAGCCCTGTGGCCAGCACCAGCTGGAAGGCCTGCCAGGAGCGATGCGAGGGCAAGCTGGTGGTGAGAACCACCTCCTCTGGCAGCCAGCACAGAGGCGAGTGGATCATCACGACCAGAGTGACCTGCTCTGACCGCCCCGGGGGCTGGGAGCTGAGCCCCGAGCCCAGCCCCAGCCCCGCTGCCTGCACGCTGGGGACCCCCGAGCCCAGAGCAGCCCCCTCCAGCAGCGCGGACGCGGCGGACGCAGACGCGCTCCCGAGCACCTCGAGCGCTGCCGTGCAGGGGGGTCCTGCCTGCGGCCCCGCTCCCACCCCAGCGGAGCAGGAAGACGCGCAGCAGGAGCCAGGGCAGGCTGTGCCCGGGCCCTCTGCTCCCCGCCGGGGCAGGGCCCGCTCCAAGCGCGGGCCCCGCTGCACTCGCAAGAGGCAGACCAGCAGCTCTGAAGACTCCGCTGCACCCGCCAAGAAGCTGCCCCGTCGGTGATGCTCCAAGGCGACACCAGCACTGGCCAAAGGAGCCGGGCCAGCAGCAGGGCCACT
This sequence comes from Lathamus discolor, assembly GCF_037157495.1. Lineage (NCBI taxonomy): Eukaryota > Metazoa > Chordata > Aves > Psittaciformes > Psittacidae > Lathamus > Lathamus discolor. The sequence goes on from NC_088901.1 coordinate 7,113,749, forward strand.
CGCTGACCCTGCCGGACCAGGAGGCTCCATCTTTCACCCAGAAACCTTCCTCTGTCTCTTATTAAACGCTTGAACGTCCCAGAAAGCGTCTGGCGTTGTTGTCCAAGTTTCCAGCTGAGGATGAAGCACCATCCTACCCTACAGCCCCCCCTTCTCACACACTTCATCCTTCCTGAGGGTGCTTCAACACAGGGCCTTCCCTTGGCACCATTTCTGATGCTTTGGAGGCAGCAGAGTCCGGAGCAAGGCGGGATGCTCACTGCCCTGCAAAGCGCAGCTGCAGGCTGCACAAGGGGTTTCATTTGCCATTCTAGTGAACCATGTCCACAGCCCTCTCCTCGGGGTGTGATGGCCATGGTGGGATTCGTACAGCTGAAGAGCATGAAGAAGCATGTCCCAGTTCCTTCCTTCACTGTGAGGAGGGCGTCTCGCTGGCCGGTGCCTGGCGCCTGGCGCCCGCAAAGCTTTTCATTTTCATTCTTCATTTGAAATTCTCATTTCGTTTCTTTTCTCATTTATTTTTCTCTACAAAGCTCCGCTGCTGTCTGAGACAAGGGCCAGGGCTCAGCAGCATGGCCTCGGTGGCTTGCAGGGGGAGATGGTGCAGGGCGGGGGACCAGATCCAGTCCTGCATTCGTCATCACTCAGCGCGGGCAGCCAGTCTCCTAGGAAACTATGGGAAGGACTCGGTGCAGTCACAGACCCCCAGTTTTCCCCACTTCCCACCCTCCAGACCTAGGAATCAGCCTTAAAAAGAAATCGCACTGTAAAAACCCAGCTTTGGTGAATTGGCTGGAGGAGACCAGTTCCTGGCACTGTGTTACTGTGTGAGTCCTGCTTGGTAGGAGAAAGAAAAGGCGAAGCAGGTGTGAAGGAAAGAGGCAACACCCCAGTGCAGCTGGTCCAGCCTTCCCGTGGTGAACGGTGTATCTCTATGGAGAGCTGGAATCGCACATTCTGCCTACTTGAAACCAGACATTTTTGCGGTTTCGGCTTGTGGAGGGAAATGTGGAGTGAAATTTTTGCCCATAGTGAGGGGGCTGAAGTAAACCACCTCAAACATCGGCCCAGCCCCGGGTATGTGCCGGCCTCGCAGCTTGCTCAGCACTGCCTCGGAGCCTCCGGTTGTGTTACTTGCTTTCAGGGTCTCCCGAACTCCAGTAAAAACCCCACGAATGACACGCCAGAAAGGCATAATTTTTTCCAGGAGGTATTTTGTATCAGGGAAAAACCCACTGGAGTGTCAGAGTGGGTGTCACGGTGATCCCCCTTCAATGGATATTCATGTATCGTCCTGCCTTTGAAAGGGATTGGAATAGAGCTTTAACAAAATTAATAATTGCCCAGTGGAGGTCTGGATTCATCAAGAGAGGCTCCTAAGTGTGCTGCTGCTGCTGGCTGGGGGAAGGATGCCAGGGAGTGTGGAAATGTCATGGAATTCTTGCTCAAATCCAGCCGGCAATCACTCCAGAAATGGCCCAGTTGAGGCACTGCATTTAGGAACCCCCATTCCCAGCTTAATTATAGACAGAGCCGTGGAAGGAAAGGCAATCTCAACACACAGGCTTTATAGCTGCCCCTGGAAATATTGCCTGACACTGGGAATCCTATTCCTCGTAGCCATCTGTAGTGGGAGCAGAGCTGGAAAACAGGGCAAGTGCCCTGTGTCTCCATCGCCACCCAACAGAAAAGCCTTGTCTGCACGGACCATTGCTCTTTGTATCCCCTAGCCATAACCCCTGCCTTCCTCAGAATCCTGTGCCCGTCAGGAATGTCCAGGATGCCTGCATCCGTGGCACCAGCTGGACTCTGCAGAGCCAGGACTGCTGTGACTCTGTGCAAATCCACGTCATCCCCTGCATCCCAGTGGGAGGTGTGGCATGGCTGGTGCTTCCCTGGCACCTTCGCTGGCTGCGTTTGTGCTCTGAGAAGCCAAATCCTGGTGGTAGCCACGCTCCTCACACCACCTCATGGTGCACAGGGCAGCGTGTACAGGTTACACAGCCGAGGGTGCATCATTCCAGCAAGGGTGGAAATCCTGGAGCTCCATCCCTGACTGTTGCAGAGCTGAAGATGGATGTTTCAGCGCTTTTTGGCTCCAGCCCTTGGGGAGCAGGACTGGCCTGCAGCTGCTGAGGGTCCCGGCCTAGGCATGAACAATAAACCCCTAAGCCTGGCTCTGAAAGGTCGCCCGGCGTGCAACGTTTAGAAGAGCCTCAAAATGTTATTTCAAGGACTATTTTTATGTTTTTCTCCACAGGAAAAGCAAATACCTAAGCTGCCGTGACAAAAAAGCCCCGTTCCTGACTCTCCCCTGTGCGTGGGGATTCATGAGCTGTGGGGATGCGGTGGCAGGAAGCATGGGAGCGGAATGGCAATGGCAATGGCACGGTTGCCTTTAATTCCTTAATGCCCCGGAGCCAGGGAGGATGCTGGAGCCACAGGCGGGGCAGCTGCACATAACCCTGGGATGCTCTATGGAGGTGAGAGCTGTTGACAGAAGAGGTTCACACCTCCTTGTGTGGCATTACCCTCTCCATTTAGGATGGTTAACCCTGAATTCTCTCTCCTCAGAATCACGGCTCCTCTCCTGGGAGCAACCCAAGGGGCACAGAGTGTGCAGCTGCAGGTGAGCTCGAGTGGTCGCAATAAGATGCCCAAAATAGTGTTAAACGCACATGCCAAGGGCTGGCTCCTGCACCCGTCACCGCTCATAACTCCCTTCTGAGACAAGAGGTGCTTCACCTGAGTGACGATGGAATAGTCGACTGGAAGCCCCGTACATTTTCCTCCATCCTTCAAGCTGTCCTTGCCACTGACAATCCTTACACCCGCGCTTAGCCTGCCCTCGGGCTCCACTAGCATGCGTTATCCATCACCAGAGCTGGAGCCTCTGCGCCACTTACCAGCACGCAGGCTGCTCTCTCAGTCTTTCCGCCAAAGATAGTTTCTTCCCCAACCCTAAAGAGCGAAGTGGAGGCCAAAGAAACGGGTAACTCCTGCTTCTTTGTCAATACTCCTGCTGCCCTTCTCTTACATCTCCTTCTCGACAGGCTGGAGAAACAGGCTGACAAGAACTGCAAAGGTTCAACAAGAGCAAGTGCAAGGAGCTCTACCTGGGAATCGAAAGCTCCACGAGCCAGGAAATGTTGGGTAATAACTGTTTGGAAAGCAGCTTTGCAGAATAGGATGTGAGGGTCCTGGTGGACACAAAATTGAAAGGAAGATGGCAATATGCCCTTGCTACCAAGAAGTCAAATGCTATCCTGGGTGGAATATACCAAACCCAGTGCCCTCACAAGAGGAAGACCGTCAGCCCCAAGAACTCCTCTGCACCCGCAAAGAAATCGCACCACCAGGAATGCTCAAAGCCGGAACCAGCGCTGGCCAAAGGAGCTGGGCCAGCAGCAGGGCCACTCGCTGACCCTGCCGGACCAGGAGGCTCCATTCATCACCCAGAAAGCTTCCTCTATCTCTTATTAAACACTTGAACGTCCCAGAAAGCGTCTGGCGTTGTTGTCCAAGTTTCCAGCTGAGGATGAAGCAGCGGCAAATACGGTGGAGAGCCCATGGCGACAGCCCCCAGCCACGCACCGTGACGTCCACCAGCCACGCACTGTGACGTCGCTGCTCGCACTGCTTATATTGCACCCAGTGACTTCCAGAGGGCACTTGCTGTGGGAGACGACTCTGAGGAGTTCCCGGAGGAGCACGTGCAGCAGCATCACTCAACGCCCGAGAGGAAGGTCTTTCTGGACTGCCAGTGCCAGCAGCACCCGCGGTGCACCAACCCTGTGCTATGGATCCACGGTCTGTGGGGGGCTTCGCGGACTCTGCCTGGGCGTCCCTTTTCCAGAAGTACCCTCGGCTGCTGCTCTTGCTGAAGCCCTGGGTGCGTCGGGAGATGCAGCGGCTCTTTGGGGTGAAGCGCATGAAGGCGTACATGCTGACACACATGATCCTGGACGCGCTGCCCGTCTACGGCCTGGATGAAAGCATCCTGGTTGCGGTGCTGCGCCCCGACCTGAGGGACCACACGTCGGAGTTCGTGCGAAGGCTCCTCGAGGCCACGGAGAAGGAGTGCGCGGAGCAAGCGCTGAAACTCCTGATCCGAGAGGACTCCCGTGCTGCCGGCGGCTTGGGGAAGAGCCACAGAGCCAGAGAGTGCTGGGCTGAGTTCAGCTGGTGGCGGGAGGGCAGCCCTGTGGCCAGCACCAGCTGGAAGGCCTGCCAGGAGCGATGCGAGGGCAAGCTGGTGGTGAGAACCACCTCCTCTGGCAGCCAGCACAGAGGCGAGTGGATCATCACGACCAGAGTGACCTGCTCTGACCGCCCCGGGGGCTGGGAGCTGAGCCCCGAGCCCAGCCCCAGCCCCGCTGCCTGCACGCTGGGGACCCCCGAGCCCAGAGCAGCCCCCTCCAGCAGCGCGGACGCGGCGGACGCAGACGCGCTCCCGAGCACCTCGAGCGCTGCCGTGCAGGGGGGTCCTGCCTGCGGCCCCGCTCCCACCCCAGCGGAGCAGGAAGACGCGCAGCAGGAGCCAGGGCAGGCTGTGCCCGGGCCCTCTGCTCCCCGCCGGGGCAGGGCCCGCTCCAAGCGCGGGCCCCGCTGCACTCGCAAGAGGCAGACCAGCAGCTCTGAAGACTCCGCTGCACCCGCCAAGAAGCTGCCCCGTCGGTGATGCTCCAAGGCGACACCAGCACTGGCCAAAGGAGCCGGGCCAGCAGCAGGGCCACTCGCTGACCCTGCCGGACCAGGAGGCTCCATCTTTCACCCAGAAACCTTCCTCTGTCTCTTATTAAACGCTTGAACGTCCCAGAAAGCGTCTGGCGTTGTTGTCCAAGTTTCCAGCTGAGGATGAAGCACCATCCTACCCTACAGCCCCCCCTTCTCACACACTTCATCCTTCCTGAGGGTGCTTCAACACAGGGCCTTCCCTTGGCACCATTTCTGATGCTTTGGAGGCAGCAGAGTCCGGAGCAAGGCGGGATGCTCACTGCCCTGCAAAGCGCAGCTGCGGGCTGCACAAGGGGTTTCATTTGCCATTCTAGTGAACCATGTCCACAGCCCTCTCCTCGGGGTGTGATGGCCATGGTGGGATTCGTACAGCTGAAGAGCATGAAGAAGCATGTCCCAGTTCCTTCCTTCACTGTGAGGAGGGCGTCTCGCTGGCCGGTGCCTGGCGCCTGGCGCCCGCAAAGCTTTTCATTTTCATTCTTCATTTGAAATTCTCATTTCGTTTCTTTTCTCATTTATTTTTCTCTACAAAGCTCCGCTGCTGTCTGAGACAAGGGCCAGGGCTCAGCAGCATGGCCTCGGTGGCTTGCAGGGGGAGATGGTGCAGGGCGGGGGACCAGATCCAGTCCTGCATTCGTCATCACTCAGCGCGGGCAGCCAGTCTCCTAGGAAACTATGGGAAGGACTCGGTGCAGTCACAGACCCCCAGTTTTCCCCACTTCCCACCCTCCAGACCTAGGAATCAGCCTTAAAAAGAAATCGCACTGTAAAAACCCAGCTTTGGTGAATTGGCTGGAGGAGACCAGTTCCTGGCACTGTGTTACTGTGTGAGTCCTGCTTGGTAGGAGAAAGAAAAGGCGAAGCAGGTGTGAAGGAAAGAGGCAACACCCCAGTGCAGCTGGTCCAGCCTTCCCGTGGTGAACGGTGTATCTCTATGGAGAGCTGGAATCGCACATTCTGCCTACTTGAAACCAGACATTTTTGCGGTTTCGGCTTGTGGAGGGAAATGTGGAGTGAAATTTTTGCCCATAGTGAGGGGGCTGAAGTAAACCACCTCAAACATCGGCCCAGCCCCGGGTATGTGCCGGCCTCGCAGCTTGCTCAGCACTGCCTCGGAGCCTCCGGTTGTGTTACTTGCTTTCAGGGTCTCCCGAACTCCAGTAAAAACCCCACGAATGACACGCCAGAAAGGCATAATTTTTTCCAGGAGGTATTTTGTATCAGGGAAAAACCCACTGGAGTGTCAGAGTGGGTGTCACGGTGATCCCCCTTCAATGGATATTCATGTATCGTCCTGCCTTTGAAAGGGATTGGAATAGAGCTTTAACAAAATTAATAATTGCCCAGTGGAGGTCTGGATTCATCAAGAGAGGCTCCTAAGTGTGCTGCTGCTGCTGGCTGGGGGAAGGATGCCAGGGAGTGTGGAAATGTCATGGAATTCTTGCTCAAATCCAGCCGGCAATCACTCCAGAAATGGCCCAGTTGAGGCACTGCATTTAGGAACCCCCATTCCCAGCTTAATTATAGACAGAGCCGTGGAAGGAAAGGCAATCTCAACACACAGGCTTTATAGCTGCCCCTGGAAATATTGCCTGACACTGGGAATCCTATTCCTCGTAGCCATCTGTAGTGGGAGCAGAGCTGGAAAACAGGGCAAGTGCCCTGTGTCTCCATCGCCACCCAACAGAAAAGCCTTGTCTGCACGGACCATTGCTCTTTGTATCCCCTAGCCATAACCCCTGCCTTCCTCAGAATCCTGTGCCCGTCAGGAATGTCCAGGATGCCTGCATCCGTGGCACCAGCTGGACTCTGCAGAGCCAGGACTGCTGTGACTCTGTGCAAATCCACGTCATCCCCTGCATCCCAGTGGGAGGTGTGGCATGGCTGGTGCTTCCCTGGCACCTTCGCTGGCTGCGTTTGTGCTCTGAGAAGCCAAATCCTGGTGGTAGCCACGCTCCTCACACCACCTCATGGTGCACAGGGCAGCGTGTACAGGTTACACAGCCGAGGGTGCATCATTCCAGCAAGGGTGGAAATCCTGGAGCTCCATCCCTGACTGTTGCAGAGCTGAAGATGGATGTTTCAGCGCTTTTTGGCTCCAGCCCTTGGGGAGCAGGACTGGCCTGCAGCTGCTGAGGGTCCCGGCCTAGGCATGAACAATAAACCCCTAAGCCTGGCTCTGAAAGGTCGCCCGGCGTGCAACGTTTAGAAGAGCCTCAAAATGTTATTTCAAGGACTATTTTTATGTTTTTCTCCACAGGAAAAGCAAATACCTAAGCTGCCGTGACAAAAAAGCCCCGTTCCTGACTCTCCCCTGTGCATGGGGATTCATGAGCTGTGGGGATGCGGTGGCAGGAAGCATGGGAGCGGAATGGCAATGGCAATGGCACGGTTGCCTTTAATTCCTTAATGCCCCGGAGCCAGGGAGGATGCTGGAGCCACAGGCCGGGCAGCTGCACATAACCCTGGGATGCTCTATGGAGGTGAGAGCTGTTGACAGAAGAGGTTCACACCTCCTTGTGTGGCATTACCCTCTCCATTTAGGATGGTTAACCCTGAATTCTCTCTCCTCAGAATCACGGCTCCTCTCCTGGGAGCAACCCAAGGGGCACAGAGTGTGCAGCTGCAGGTGAGCTCGAGTGGTCGCAATAAGATGCCCAAAATAGTGTTAAACGCACATGCCAAGGGCTGGCTCCTGCACCCGTCACCGCTCATAACTCCCTTCTGAGACAAGAGGTGCTTCACCTGAGTGACGATGGAATAGTCGACTGGAAGCCCCGTACATTTTCCTCCATCCTTCAAGCTGTCCTTGCCACTGACAATCCTTACACCCGCGCTTAGCCTGCCCTCGGGCTCCACTAGCATGCGTTATCCATCACCAGAGCTGGAGCCTCTGCGCCACTTACCAGCACGCAGGCTGCTCTCTCAGTCTTTCCGCCAAAGATAGTTTCTTCCCCAACCCTAAAGAGCGAAGTGGAGGCCAAAGAAACGGGTAACTCCTGCTTCTTTGTCAATACTCCTGCTGCCCTTCTCTTACATCTCCTTCTCGACAGGCTGGAGAAACAGGCTGACAAGAACTGCAAAGGTTCAACAAGAGCAAGTGCAAGGAGCTCTACCTGGGAATCGAAAGCTCCACGAGCCAGGAAATGTTGGGTAATAACTGTTTGGAAAGCAGCTTTGCAGAATAGGATGTGAGGGTCCTGGTGGACACAAAATTGAAAGGAAGATGGCAATATGCCCTTGCTACCAAGAAGTCAAATGCTATCCTGGGTGGAATATACCAAACCCAGTGCCCTCACAAGAGGAAGACCGTCAGCCCCAAGAACTCCTCTGCACCCGCAAAGAAATCGCACCACCAGGAATGCTCAAAGCCGGAACCAGCGCTGGCCAAAGGAGCTGGGCCAGCAGCAGGGCCACTCGCTGACCCTGCCGGACCAGGAGGCTCCATTCATCACCCAGAAAGCTTCCTCTATCTCTTATTAAACACTTGAACGTCCCAGAAAGCGTCTGGCGTTGTTGTCCAAGTTTCCAGCTGAGGATGAAGCAGCGGCAAATACGGTGGAGAGCCCATGGCGACAGCCCCCAGCCACGCACCGTGACGTCCACCAGCCACGCACTGTGACGTCGCTGCTCGCACTGCTTATATTGCACCCAGTGACTTCCAGAGGGCACTTGCTGTGGGAGACGACTCTGAGGAGTTCCCGGAGGAGCACGTGCAGCAGCATCACTCAACGCCCGAGAGGAAGGTCTTTCTGGACTGCCAGTGCCAGCAGCACCCGCGGTGCACCAACCCTGTGCTATGGATCCACGGTCTGTGGGGGGCTTCGCGGACTCTGCCTGGGCGTCCCTTTTCCAGAAGTACCCTCGGCTGCTGCTCTTGCTGAAGCCCTGGGTGCGTCGGGAGATGCAGCGGCTCTTTGGGGTGAAGCGCATGAAGGCGTACATGCTGACACACATGATCCTGGACGCGCTGCCCATCTACGGCCTGGATGAAAGCATCCTGGTTGCGGTGCTGCGCCCCGACCTGAGGGACCACACGTCGGAGTTCGTGCGAAGGCTCCTCGAGGCCACGGAGAAATTCTCATTTCGTTTCTTTTCTCATTTATTTTTCTCTACAAAGCTCCGCTACTGTCTGAGACAAGGGCCAGGGCTCAGCAGCATGGCCTCTGTGGCTTGCAGGGGGAGATGGTGCAGGGCGGGGGACCAGATCCAGTTCTGCATTCGTCATCACTCAGCACAGGCAGCTAGTCTCCTAGGAAACTATGGGAAGAACTCGGTGCAGTCACAGACCCCCAGTTTTCCCCATTTTCCACTCTCCAGACCTGGGGCTGTGGGGGGTGGGGTGTCAGGGTTCCTCTGAAGATGATAAAATGACAATCTGTGAACTTCTGCAGGGAATTTTCAGTGACGATTACAATGAGATAAATTCAGACATAGCCTAGGTGTGTAGCTGTTTCTCTACCTGCTCTCCTGGAAGGATGCAATCAGGATTTAGTGTTTCTGAAGACACTTACAAATACAGCCTGAAACTCAGGTGAGATAATAACATGTATATTCAACTTCTGGTTGGGGTTTTGTTGGTGGTTTGTTTTTTTTTGTTTGTTTTTGTTTTAAACAAAATTACTTGTTTTAATAGATTGTTCTCTTTCACAGACTAATTGACACTGCTGAAATTGCAGCTTTAAGACTTGACCAAAGAGTCTGGTTCACCCTAAAGTAGAGGCATAGCTTATAAACTGGTACCATGCAAATGGGTGGCGAATACAGAGCATGAGGGTGAACTGAAGAGCTTCACTCAAGAGAACTGTGGGGACAAAACCTGTCATCTGAAAGGGTTCCCACAGCATCTCTCTGCTATCCCAATGAATGAGATAGGCTAGTGAAAGGCACAGACCAAAGAGCGAACTGAGGTGCTTGCAAATGATAAGTCTGTGTGCTGCTGATACCTTGCAATCAAGTGATGATAGCCTTTTAAGTAATGTAAGGAAAATAACACTTGCATTATGAAGAGGTGGCTGCTAATGCCATGAGGCCTGGAACAGGCACTGGCACAGTGATACTGGGATGCCCTACCCATCTATCTGTGTGTACCCTTAATGGAGAGGGACACCACCTACCCTGTGCTCATCCCAGACCCATGGACTGCAGTCATTAGTTCAGTCCTTGCTTCAGGGTCAGATGAGAGGGTTTTGTTCCTTGTCCTGCTCCAGCTGCCCTGAGCAAAAACAGAGCTTCTGGTAGGCACCCCCATACACTGTCCTCACAGCATTTCCATACCTTAGCATTCTTTTCCCCTTTCTTAGCCTTCTTTTTTCCACCATCTTTGTATCAACCTTTCTCCTCCCAATTTCCCCCCATGTAAACAACTCAAACCATAACTTTTTTTCCCACCTGCTCCTAGTTTTGATTCATCCATTCCCAAATATGTGATTTCTGATCCTCTTACCTAAGCAATTTTGCCATTATATGGTATTACAGATGGTTACCTGGGTGTTGTTCGCCTTACAATATTCTACTCCCCCAAAGGTTCACAGTACTCCCCTCCAATTATCTGTGGAGTCTGATGTTTTCTCAAACACCTCCCGCTTAACCACCTGTGAGATTCAGCCACCCCTCACAACTATAACTTTTGCTGGCTTCCCACACAGCTACTTGTTATGTTCAGAAGTTTCTGGTGTCTTGTTCAGCAGATTTCCACCTCCTGCTCAACCGCTTACCCTGAGCCAGGGCCTCCTCAGCAGCCATAACAATATGCCCACAGCAACTGATGTGAGCTGTTCTGGTCTAGTCCATTTCCCACTGCTTGAAGAATGCTCACAGTTCGGATGAGCTGTGATGGTGGCTGGCTGAAATCCTGAAGAACTTTTCTTCTATCCAGCTCTCAGGTTAAGCATGTATCCTTGCAAGTTGGCTGATAATGGGAAAGCCATCTCATCGCCTCCTTAGTTTACAGAAGTAATTGTAAGACATATTTTGATATCAGTGATCTTGTTAGTCATTGACTTGTCTGGTGGTTGGTTGTGATGGGTTTGTAACCTTCAGTTCTCTGGAGAGATGGACCATTTGTTTCCTTGTGGTTGAGGTTTTGAATTTCTTTTATTCTCTGCAGGCATACATAGACCGCAATGTCTTCCACATATTTATGATGAGCCTTTGTAACATCACAAACCATCCTATCTGGCTGCACAGCAAACAAAACAACATGCACTTGTGAAATACACTTGGTTTAGTTCTATCCCTAATTTACAGCAATAACTAAAAAAGGCAAAACACATGTATTTATGACTGATATCATAGCAGTTACCAGAAGAGGGTATATTTTTCTGAATTTATAAATCCCCGAACACTGCCCACTCATTGCTTCTGCTTGCACAGTCCTCCTGTGAATTATAGTTAAACAACACTTCTCACTCAGGCTGATATCCATGGTGAATGCCTTTCAGTAACACGTTCTTGAAACAAACTTTTCCCTAACAATCTAGAAAACAGAGGTAGCCAAGTGAACAGTACATTCTGATTAACAGTGAGAAAAAGCCAACACAGAGAAATCAAACTTATGAGGTGACAAATGCTATGCTTAATTGTGAAAGAGATTCTCTCAGATTTTTGGTATGGCCTCCTGCTGCTGTGCAGCAGGTAAATGGCATGGACAATCCACTCTGATTTCCCTTTGCTAATTTAGCTCTGTTTCTGATATATTGTCATAATTTTCTTTCTTCCTCGGTAGTTTTACTTTTTAAGGAAGGACAGCTAAACAAGCATTGCTGCATCCCTTATTCTCAGGCTTTTCTATTTCTAGCTTTGCTCACTGCACTCCTTTGTGCCTTAGATAAATATTCCAGCCTCTCTTGTGTCCTAGTTAGACATAATAAAAGCACCAAGTAAAGATATCTTCAAATCTGGCACTAAGATGACTCATTCAAGAAGCGTTGTATCGCTAAGTCAAATCATGCAATCTGGTGTTGTGTTAAAGGGGCTCATGATAATCGTGTGAGGAAACATCCACCATCTATGCTAAAATTGTCTAACCCAAAGACACATTTTTACACACACACAAAAAAAGTGTCAGCTATCTGTCGCATCTGCCTCTCAGTGCACTCCACAAATGACACGAGACACGGAACTCCTTCCCTTTCATTGCTGGTAGAACACTCCACACCCAACCCTCCCAGAGGGCTCATCGGCTCTATTGTTTGACCTAATTCCAAGTTTTCTTTTTCCCAGATTTTCTTGATGTATTGACATACAGTTCCTTGTCGGCAGTCAGACAAATCTACACTTTGAAACTCTGCATCCTTCTTAGTCTTCCAAGTACATAGGAAAAGTGGCATAACAGAACTAGAGTGTTCCCCATGCCCACTGAACACAGGACAAGAATCACAGAATCATAGAATCACAGAATAGTTAGGGTTGGAAAGGACCTCAAGATCATCTAGTTGCAACCCCCTTGCCATGGGCAGGGACACCTCACACTAAACCATCCCACTCAAGGCTTCATCCAACCTGGCCTTGCACACTGCCAGGGATGGAGCACTCACAACCTCCCTGGGCAACCGATTCCAGTGTCTCACCACCCTAACAGGAAAGAATTTCCTCCTTATGCCCAATCTAAACTTCCCCTGTTTAAGTTTTAACCCACTACCCCTCGTCCTGTCACTACAGTCCCTGACGAAGAGACCCTCCCCAGCATCCCTATAGGCCCCCTTCAGATACTGGAAGGCTGCTATGAGGTTTCAACGCAGCCTTCTCTTCTCCAGGCTGAACAGCCCCAACTTCCTCAGCCTATCTTCATATGGGAGGTGCTCCAGTCCCCTGATCATCCTCATGGCCCTCCTCTGGACTTGTTCCAGCAGTTCCATGTCCTTTTTATGTTGAGGACACCAACAGAAGAAGCAACAGTCTTATTTGCTTTGCAGCAAACGGTATTTAGAAGTCTGACAGGTTCATGGCAGAAGATTAAAATCAGACATCTAATTTCCATTTACCTTAATATAGTGGACGGAATGCTGTGGTAAGACAGAGGTTGATCACTTGTGGTATCATGCATCCCTGCATTAACAGACAGAGGAAGAGACAAACAATTCAGCATTTTAACAGCTTCACCTATTTGATTTTGTCTGCTGAGGCAAATCTATCAACAGCCCTTAGTTTAACAATTAAGGTGAGATGTAGCAGTAAATACAGCCAAACTTTGGGATAATTTGCCAAAGATATTAGCAGAAAATATATCTTAAAACCTCCTTAAGAACCAGGTTAGGTGAATATTAGTCAGGAGTCTTTGATCCCATATATAAGACACGCAAGGGAAGACAGGGTTTGTCTTTCCAGTAAACTCACAGTCCCCCTTTCCCCTTCTACTTCCTGTGACCTTCTGAACAAATTATTTCATCTTGAAAAATTATCATATAATATCTGAGCTACCAAAGAGGTCTACAACAAGCAATGAACAGAAGAAACAAACCAATATGTCCCGAATGTTTAATTAAGGGCTAAGACTCTTTCCCTAACTCTGGCATTGTTTCTTTAGACCAGCTTCAAGACATGAGGACCTCTGTTTTACCTTTTGAATGTAAGGGGTACCTTGAGGGTACTCCTCGATGAAGAAAGTCCAATATTAAGAACTGAACATGAATATTCAATCCAGGTTTTCCATTCTTATACATTGTTCCTGACCAAAACAAAATAAAGGAGGACTTGTTTGAAAAATCATGGCAGTCAAGTGAAGTTCCCAACAACTGGAAAAAGGGTAATATAGCCCCCATTTTCAAGAATGGGAAAATGGATGACCCAGGGCATTACAGACCAGCCAGTCTCCCCTCTGTGCCTGGCAAAATCTTGGAGCAGATTCTCCTGGAAAGCACGCTAAGGCACATGAAAAACAACAGGGTGCTTGATGACAAGCCAGCATAGCTTCACTAAGCAAGAGTACTTACTCCACAGTAAGAGTACTCCCTCAGCCACAGCAAGAACGGCTTTGCGCATTTGCAAGTGAGCACAAAGACGACTACTGGAACCTTCAACTGAGTAATCTGTGAACAAGCAAACACCCCAACAGCAAGAAAACCTCGTTAGAAGTAGCTTCTAGAGTCAACAGAAACACAAGCTCCATACCCACTCCAGTTAAGCACAAAAGCCTGAAGCAAAAAGCAGACAACGGCTGAAGCACGACAGCTGAGAGATGGGGATCTTGGCAATCCATTACCCCTCAGGACTGCCAGAGGAAGTGTCCTGATCAAGAGCAAATCTCATGGCATGTATTTTCAGGAAGTGGCCCCAAAATGGGGAAGGCCCCGGAGAAGCTCTCTCGGAAGTGAGACTTTTATTCCTGGAACAGAAACCTTTGTGACTATGCCATAACCAGATGGAAGGAAGTCTCCATCCACACGTATCTCCCCACGCGGCAGAGTAACAGAAGGTCCCTCACGTTATGCTGAGGCAGCAGGTACTAGCTGCCAGCCAAAGGAAGGATGCTATTCAAGCAGACCTGCAGCTCAGCCTCCACAGGGCGAATCTTGCACTGTCTTTCCTTTGAAAAGTCAATGCGGAGGGATTTGGACATATATAACAGCATCTGAAAACCCAAATGCATGCAGACACGTAATAAGGGAAGACTTCTGCTGCTATCCAGCCACCTCAGTCTGCGAGGGTACTGCACATCTGTGAAATACAAGTGGCTAAATGATCCTACCAACATCCCATTTTCCTGTAGTTCAACATCAGCCAGAATCCTCATGGATAAAACAATTCCCAGATCACAACTCTAAAAATACATCTGCAGGGCTCCAGAGGGCTTGAAGGTTGCTTCCCTGAGCTATAACATCCCTGCTGTGCTGGAGGGAAAGCTTTACAGCAGCTCATTAAACCACAACTCCATCTGCTGCACAGTTCTGCCAACGTTTGTTTGATTTGGGAAACTTCCTTTAATTCACCACGAAGATTGATTCCCAAAGGAAACAAAAGAAAACTAACAATGTGCCTGTCTCCAGCCAAAAGTCACCCCCTTAGAGTTGAAAATTGGGCCATACAGTCACACTTTTACTCCTTTCTTCTGTGCTACAGTAACCAGAACTAAAATTCAGGTAAATGTGATTTAAGCAGCAAACCAAAGCCCCACTTGCCAAAATCACAGGCCAGAAAGTCTGAAGTAATTCGGGGGACACAGCCTAGTTCCATGCACACAACCACACCAGCTGCTTTGCCAGCAAAGCCTTGTGCTTCACACCTAGGCTTCTCCTGCATGTTTGTTCACAGCAGACGATACATAACACTTCTCTTCCTTTAAAACCTACCAACCCATCCTTGTTTGGGCACTGCTGATGGGTCACTGGGACCAGCCCAACTGAGCTGGGTCAGACTGACCCCTACACAGGGAGCACAGATCCAGCCCCAGGCTGCCACCAGACACTGGCAAAGGCCCTGCCAGTGGCAAAGAGGAACATCATTTCCTTGTGCAAAAGCTTCACTGCATTATTACAAGAAAATGTTTTTCACAATTACATTGAAAAAAACCCAGATGGTTTGGAACACATGTTAGTACCCCATGCAACACAGAAACAGTTCAATGCCGTGTTATAGTATCCACCTCCTTCTGTAGAGCTGAGAGAATGCTACTTCTATTCTCTTAGTGCCACTCTCTTCTGTTGAGAAAGCTTTTTGGAAAGATTGCATCATCTCATCTGCACATCTACAGCACCTACCAAAATGCAATTCCCATCTCATGCCAAGCCTCTGCAACCCAACAGCAAGAGAGGGATGTCAGAAGAGCACCTCTGACACACGAACAAGGACAGGGGAATACTGTGCCTGCTTTGGCAACGCAAGTATCAGCAAAGGAAGCAAAATTGTGGCTCACCTTGTAACAGGAAAGAAACAGCAGCTCCCACTGTCCAAAGCTGCTCTTCACACAGAGCAGGGGGACACTGGACAAGATGAGGATGTGTTGGCACTTGAGAGCCACCTACAAACTGCACTGACCACTGCAAGCAAGAACCTGGAGAGCTGCTGCAGCTGCAGGCCCAGCCTGTGGGGCTTGTCCCACAGAACACGAGTGCAGCCAAACACAAGGTCCAGCCTGAGCTTACCTTTAAAGTAACTTTTCCTTTTTCCACCCTTATTTATCAGGGATTCCCAAGTCCTACCCAGATAAGGCAAGTCTCAAGAGCTCTTGTAATATTATTTATGGATTATAATCCTTTTCAATAGAAAAGATTTAGAGAAGAAAGATTTGAAGGAAAGGGTGAAGTGTCCCTGTGACAAATCCAGATTTTAATGCTAGAACTAGTTGCCAAGCAATTAAAGGATATTTATCAAAGCTTGTTTTAAAATGTAGGCTCACACTGAATTCTGAGCCACAGCAGCAGAGGTCAAAGCCCAGCCCAGCCAAATGATCTGCTGCAGATGAAAGCAGTGCTCCCATAGGAATCTTTCACACATTAAAAGTTCCAGGAAGTTTTTGGAGAGCTCTAAACCTCTATATCAGTTTTAGTTGATTTTAAATCTGACAGTTAAGTACCCCAGCCTCATGCAGGTACCTTAAAATACAGCTAACAATTCTTGGAGACTCCAAGAAGTTTCTGCCTGCAACTCAAAGTTGCAGACAACCCTTTTTCTGTAAGCCTTATACCTTAAGCACCTTATATCTTAACACTCACTGCCTCATTTCAAATAGAACTTCACCAGAAGTTTCATCATCCAGTGTCAGCAAGGTTTGATCTTCCACAGCCCTCACATGCTCACAAAGGGGGTGATGGACACTCCCAGTGCTGGTGAACAGTTTCCCATTCAACAGCTTTTCAGGCAAGAGAGCCAAAGGGGATCAGGAAACATCCCCCGTGGCAAATGCACACAAAAGGAAACAAACCTCTTGACCATATATTGTTTCCTGTAAACCCCATCTCATTCTTGCTCTCTCTCACACACAGACACACACCCCCCCCCCCCTTTTTTATTTACATTGCAAATGTGACTCTCAGGATCACTAAACTTTTTGTTTGGGAAACCAAGAACATTAATCTCAAAACTGTGTCAAGAGAATATGCCCATTTGATTGCTTCCCAGCCCATCAACAGAAAATTAAGGTATTATCACTACTACTCATGCCTGCAGTTTAGAAATACAAAGGTTAATAAAGCCATTTCATTCCCTGGGAACAAGTCTAGATTGATCTGTCTTTCCAGTCCATCAGTCTCCCAGCTGTGGGAGATAATCCACCTGAAGAAAAGGTACCCCTGTGATTAACAGCAGTCCTGCAGGCCACAGACACACCCATTAGATTTCATATTTGGTCTGATAAATACATTTCAGGGGAGTAACTTTGGAGGACAGGGAAAACGTGCCACAACTGTAGAAGTCCTTAGTTACTAAATTCACTAAGAACCACCACTGCCTTCTCCTGGTGCATAAAAGCCATTTGGAGATGTCGTGGTTTAAACCAACCCACACAGGTCGTCCACTCACCCCTCCCCCGGACCCTCCCCCCTCCCGGAGGGATGGGGAGGAGAATCAGGAGAATGTAACTCCCACAGGTTGAGATAAGAACAGCCCAGTAACTAAGGTATAACACAAATCACTACTGCTACTGCCAATGATAATATTGATAAGAGAAAATAACAAGAGAATACGATACCACTGCCGAACGAGTTCGACCCCCCCGAAGAGAGAGAGCCTGCCCTTCCGGGTAACTCCCAGTTACCTCTCCGGGCATGACGTGCTGTGGTATGGAATACCTCTTTGGCTAGTTTGGGTCAGGTGTCCTGTCTCTGCTTCCTCCCGGCCTCCCTCGTCCCCAGCAGAGCATGAGACTCACAGAGTCCTTGGCCAGAATAAACATTACTTAGCAACAATTAAAAACAATACGTGTTATCAGCTCTCTGCCCAGGCTGGAAGTCAAAACACAGAGCTTGCACCAGTTACTAAGAAGGAGCAAAACGGTTCCTGGTAAACTCAGGACAGGAGAATAGGTTCTAGGCCTAGAAATAAGCAGCTGGAAGGGTGGTAAATGCAGAGAAAGCCCAGACCTTCACCTACCTACTTCTGCATCATCCATCTCTGCCTGGCACCACAGCCTTGGGTCACCAGGCATCCAACAGAAGCAGCTTCAGACCTCCCCAGGCCTCCTTCAGGCCACAGTCCTATTACCCACTGGTGAACTTCCACCCCCAGCTATTCCCCCTCATGAAACCACAGGCATTATCTGCACTCACATCAAAGTCTGGGTCCAGCTCAGAACCCTGACCAGAATCATCTGCAACTATATCCCCTGCAGCAAGTTCCAAAAGTTGAATTAGTTGGCAAACAAAGGGCTGGCTTTTAGCAGCTCTGAAGCAGTCCCCACCACACAGTACGTGATTTGGTAAACCGAGGGTGGGATTTACTTTTGTATCAGCCACCGTTTTATATATTTGAATGATTTCCTGTTGCCACCCAACCTCCTGCCAATTTTTGTGCTCACTCAGTGTGCAAAAGGCACCAGCACCTTCAACTGTGCACCTACACCTTCAGAAGCTCTTTGAAACTCCACCTCTTTCCCAAGACAGAGTAGCTCCCTGAGAGTAGTTCCTAAGTAGAATAGCGATGACTGACAGGAAAAGAGCTTCTGGCATTCACCTTGAACTACTGAAGTCATCTGCCTGACCCAAATGACTGCAAGAACCCAGCATCTGTCTCAAGCCCTTTGATGATAACTTTGTGAAGTTCAGTGAAGCATAAGGAAAAAAGCAGTAGAACAGAATTCAGCCTTGATTTCCATCAGGTCAGGCAACAGGAGATGGATGCAAAATTAAATTAAGATCACCTGCAGAGATGTGACGAAACATTTATTAAATAAAACTCCACAGCTTCACTCTAACAGCCCTTAAAAAGCAGAACAACAAGGAATTCTGACCATCTGTGACTGTACATCTCTCTCATCCACAAGTGATTCTCACTAGAGGCACTACTTGTCCGCAGAAGAGATCAAAGCTGCACCCTAAGTTGCTGCAAATTAACCATATTGCACAGGCAGAACACCTGCTATTCCATCTCCTATATGCAGAGGAGTTAACAAACAACACTGACATCCACAAAATCTGTGCTCAAAACTGTTTAGGAACATTTCAAACCCAAGTAACTTTGTGTATGAAGAAGCACCTGATAGAACCCTGAAGTGCACCAGTTCTCTTTAAACTTGTTAGCTTGTGTGTGGGTAGTTCAGCTACAAAAACCCAAAGCATTGCCTGTGCTGGGAGGGATTACTGCAAGACAACAGATGATGTCAGTGTAAAACAAGCATCAGACTCATTTTACATAGTTCAGCATTCTGCAAGAGGAAAAACGGCTCAAGGGACTAGGCAGCTCACGTGGAAAAGAAAACTTCTTGTTGCACAAACTCACAGCCACTAAAGTGAGGATGTGACTTAAACTGAGATTTAAACAACTAAACCTCCCTGCCTGGGAGCAGGAGAGGCTGATCATGATAAATTACTTTCGTAGATGCAGATCATCCTGCTCTTTCATATCAAGTCTTCAGCATTTATTTTAATTAGAGTAAATAACTGCCCCTATGGGACTGTTTTACAGTTTGAGTGTTTGCATAAACCTGCTGCGAGTCAACGGGCACATTCCCTGGGAGATTCATCACCCAGACACAGTCACTCCTCCTCCAGCTAATGAAGGACAGCCAGCAGTTCGGGCTCCTCAGGATGTATGTACAGACCTATCTCTTGCCATTACCCCACTCAAGAGAGCTGAGGACTTACATGAAGCCACCGCTGGAAGCCCTTTCACCTCTACCTGCTCTGCTTACAGAAGCATGAAACCAGCAATGCAGATTACAGCTAGACTCATCAGCCATGCAGAACAGGAATAGAAAGGCCAGGAACAAGAACGATATAATTTAAAGCTTCTCAGGATTTCACCATTTGCAGAGACAAGAGGGCAGCATCCAGCTGCCATGGCAGAATAACCGCTTGTCATCAGATCAGAAACCACAGCTCATCGCTGCAGACGAATGTCTTTGTGCGGCAGCACTTCTCACTGACCACTGGTGGTGAAGTGAGTCAGTGAGACAGGCAGGAGAGGAGAAAGGACCACAGCACAGCCACACAGGGAGAAATTGAGCCCTTCTCCCTCCAATCGGTTCGTCTTCTCATGCAAGCTGTAGTGAACCAGATCCATACAAGCTGAGGCGCAGGAGCTCTCACACAGCAGCCTGCCTTGCCCCACATCACTGGAGCTACTCTCCTCACAGAGCTTATTACAAGCAGTGGGGAGGATTTTACCTCCTTTCCCCTTCCTAAGGTCAGGAACAGAGATCCCATGCTCTCTTCCAGAGCACGCAGCCTCCTGTGATCCAAGGCCTGGAGTTTCAGGAAAAAGCTGTGAGAAGTCCACAGTGTAGAGCCATGCAAGAAGACAAGGAAGGTGCAGTTACAGACAGAGGTAGGTTTGTTGAGGAAGGGGTGGAGAGCAGCTCAAGGATGCACAGGGAAAGACCCCACCACAGAAAGGTTGCTAAGGGGGAAATAGTCAGCAGCCTGCAACACAGTCATCCCAGGTCTCTCCTGGGCACACCCTTCCCCTCCCAACTGCCAGCTGCTCAGCCAGCAAAAAGTGTGGGGAACACAGGAAGGTTTAGCCTAGTACCTATGTGTATTCTCACTCCTTCCTCTGTGCTAACCAGATAAAGGAGTCCAATGTATTCTGTTGGCAGACTGCACACAGAAAATGAAACATGAACAGACCCACACAGGAAGGGAGACAGCAACACCCTGGCATAACACAGGATTATGGTTGTCTTTGCCAGGCTCAGCATAGGTCACATCAAGCTCCCACGGGCAGATCCAGTAACAAGATTTCTGTTTGGACACTGGACTGTGAATCACAGCAACAGAGATGGATATTCAGAGCTGAACAGTGGAAGTCATTTTCCCTCTGACTCACAATAAAAGGTTACCACTGCAGTATTTGCTCAGTGAACAAGTCCCAGTTAGCAAGGAAGTAAATCCAACACACATCCAAGTATAGTCTTGCCTGGGGACAGGTTCTCCAATAGCTCCTATTTTACTCTCCCTTTAACTAGATCCAACCAATTCAAATCCAGCGAGTGTATTTTAATCAATTCAGCTGATCACTGACAAAGACCTGATAGTTCCACACTCACTGTAACAACGGTACCTTTGCTTCCTTCATATGCCTTGTGATATTGCCAAGATCTTCAACATCAACGACACAATTTGCCCCTCCAGCTTCCTCAGCATCAGCCTCCTCCTCACTACTGCTTTCAAACAACTCCTCTGCCTGTGTAAGAGATCGGAGAAAAACCCAAGTGAGAAATGTATCTGAACGTTAAACATTAGATCTTCATCTATGCTAACCAGTGAAATCAGCTCTCACACTCAGCAAAGATACTGAAAAGCAAGGAACAGTCTACCAATAACCTGTATAATGTGTACCAGATGCATTTAAACCTGGGGCTTTCTTCGGTGCGCATTTAAAAGTCCAGTAGCACAGACTGCCCGAACCTCAGCCCAGCTTTCTTGCCCCTAGATGACTCCCGTTCCCTCGTGCGCCCATTTGATCCAACGACAGGCAATCAGAGAAGTCAGACTCCCGCTGTGTACTGTGATCATCTGGAAGCCTAAAGTCCTTCAATTCTTCCAAGTGCCCATTGGTGTCTGATGAACAGGGAGTAAGAGATCTGCTTTCCAAGTCAAACTCTTCACAGAGCAGAAACATCATCTCCCTTGCTGTACACAGGCAAGGTACAGCAGAAGAGCACTTGCGGAACAGCATTGTCGTGAAAGGAAGACTTGGACAACTCAATATGAGTTAACAGCAAGCTTCATTTATTGGGCTTCTACCTTCGGTTAATATAACAGTAAATATGCAAGTACCAGGCACTTGATTGGTTCTGGCACAAATAAGGCATTGTGTAAGCTCTACATTTTTGCAGCTACCCCAACATCCTCTTTCTCATGCACTTATCGCTTAGCGTCCTTGGCTGTGATTGGTCATGGTATGTTGCTGTTTGCCGGTGTCCTTCAGTTCATTATCTGGCATGAGAAGTCTGCACCATGTTCCACACAGATGTCTTGTTTCAGCTCGTTGATGGGAACGTGACCTTTTTCGACAAGCCAATCCCCCACAATTCCCCCGTTTTTATTTATGAAGGAATAAGGATTGAGTCAGGAGTCGTTGTAAACAAGTAGAATAACATTGCAAAGCATAACAAAGCAACAAACTATAATTATGAGGCCTATATTGGCGAAGCAGCTTGTAAAGCAAACGTATATGCAGCTCTATGAAGCGAACCTCGATTTTCAAATAACTCGAGTAATTCAAAATCTGTACTTCTAAAATCAGCTAAATATTTCCGAAGTGCTATAAGCAGGTTACATAAAAGTTATTTAGACAGACTATACAAAAGTCTTTGTTTCAGCCAACTCTGGCGAAGATATCTTATAGACTGACAACCACCACAATACAATTTTACTGTAGGGTCACACTGATGACAAAAACTACAGTTATCAAAGCACTTGTTGTATCACCAATCTCATTTGTACCACTATATGCCTGTGGCCATGGACCGGATCTAGGAGGGCGACCGTGCTCAACGAAAGCTCTGTGTTGATTAAGGAGTTAAGTTCTTCTACTAGTGGCTGTAGCGCTCGGCGCAAGCGACGCTCCTCCTGGGCCTGCGAGTCAGGGTCCATACACTAGCTCGGAGACGCTGTCACTGGAGCTTCTGCAGCAGCCGGTCTTAGTCACTTGGATGGTACCCACAAGGGTCCTGCGGGAGCAGAAACACAGGCGTAACCACGGCCCAGATATATTACTTCTGCCGGTCCCTGCCACAAACCTGTATTAGGATCTCGATAGTACGCCTTAAAAGAAGGCTTTATCTTCTGCGCTTCTGTTTGTACAAAGTGCTTAACAACCGCTGGAGTTTGTTCATCACCAAAGATGCATAAATAATTTAACGTAATTTCACCCATATAATAAGCATCGATGACACCTGGAACAATAAATAGTCCTTTCAACGCAGATGATGATCTCCCCAGTAGCAAGGCTTCTATAGGCTTATTATTTAAAGTCAGAGGACCATACATTCCAGTAGAGAGCAATGACACGGTCTTATCACATAAGGTAGTATCTGCTGCGGTTGCCAAGTCCATTCCGAGGCTGCCGGTGGTGGCTGGTTGCAGGCGATGGGGTTTGATTTGCTGCGTACACACATTGAGGCGCAGGGGCTGTAGTACCCATGCTTGGGATCATCGCGCGACGGGTCTTGGCGCTCCGCTGCCTGTTTCCCAACAGGTTTTGTTTACGTCGACAGGTAGCAGCACAATGGTTATCCATTTGACAATTAGGGCAGCACACCGAGTGGTGGCAATCTTTTCTCATGTGCCCATTTTGACCACATCTAAAACATTGAGGACCCTTGACCATACCGGTGGCTTGCAAAGGTGCCAAGGCTGCTAATACTTGCGAATGACTTTTTTGAATTGCCTCTCCCACTGCTTTTACTGCCTCAACCAACATTGCCTGATGCCCCATAGGTACCCGTGCCATTCATTCTAGCATCTCTTCTACAGTGGCATTTGCAGGTAACTGAACAAGTATCTGCCTTACAGCATCAGTACAGTTCTGTATTGCACACTGACGCAGTAAAATACCATGCATGTATTCTGGAGCACCTGACTTCCTTATAGCATCAGCTACCCTATCCACAAAGGTACTGAAGGGCTCGTCCTTTTTCTGTGTCACTTTCATGTAGGCAGGAGCTGCAGTAGTATCTTTAATCTGTGATAGAGCTCGCAAGGCTAGTCTCATAGATTCTTTTAACAATTCTGGACCTAGCAGGACTTGAGCCTCCTTAGTGGAGAAATGTCCAGTTCCCATCAGGTGTTATAATTGTGCCCCAATCAGGGGATCTCCCTGGCCTTGCTGAACTGCAATTGCCTCTTGACAGGCTTTCTGCCAATACATGTTCCATAACAACAACTGCGAAGGGGTGAGGATTAATTTCACAATACTTTTAATATAACAGCAAATCTGTTCCCCAAATATATGACAACATTTGCCTAGTGGGTTCAAACTGAATGCCTGTAGAAATAACAGTTTG
The DNA here is from genome assembly GCF_037157495.1 of Lathamus discolor. Lineage (NCBI taxonomy): Eukaryota > Metazoa > Chordata > Aves > Psittaciformes > Psittacidae > Lathamus > Lathamus discolor. The sequence continues at coordinate 7,137,588 of NC_088901.1, forward strand.
CCTTAACTGAGATAGCAATTTCCAATTTAAGGGAGACATTTCAGCATTTACTGCCTGACCTTGAGCGTTAATCTGGTACTTAACAGGAAAGGCGAGAATCTTTTCCTGCAAGGCCTGCAAACAATCAAATCATTGTTTGACAGAGCCTCTCTCTGAATAGATTCCAATCTATCACCTGTCTACCTGTGCTCTGTAACTTTACCTTTTTTTTTTTCTTCTTTTTTTTTTTTTAAGTTGTTCACCCTGCTTTGCACGGCTACAAACAGTAGCCTGCTCGGCAGCAGCTACAGCTGCCTGCCTGCTTCAGCAGCAACCATAAATACCTGTCAGCAACCGCACCTTTGCATTAACCCTTTCTCGCCTGAAATGTTAAACCGCTACCTGTTAAAAACTTTTACATGAACACAACAACAAAAAAAAAATACATAGAACACCATCTGCCCTCATCACACACACACATATACGTATGCGTATGGGATCCCACAAGCACACTTCACACAACTATAATATTTGAAACACAAAATTCAGACAATCATTACTCGCACTACACAGTCCCATGTACAGAATGCGGCACAAGGACTCTGTGAAGACTATCAGGAAACCAGCTCCAACAAGCATAATCGCAGTGTGAGGTGGCAGGCTCAGCCCTAGCGAGCGTCCCCGCAGAGGCTCTGCCTCCCCCACATCACATGAGGCTTGGGCTTTTATACTGGCCAAAATGCACACTCATTCTGACACAGGTGGCCAGACTATGTCAGAAGAAGTGGCCAGCAATATCTATAAAGGTTTCCAAGCGTCAATAGAATCATAGACATATTTGCCAACTTCTAGTACATGAGTATCACAGAGAGACTGTATCAAATGAGTTGTATATGGGACCCCAAGTCCACGGTCCGTCACAGCCCGCCCGATACCCCTGATAAGGGCATACGAGGGACATTCCCACCGAGGGTCTTGATCCAGCACATACATCACAGGGAAAGCACACAATATATCTGCATCCCCCACCCATTTCACTTCTCCCTTTACAGCTGCCCATTTATCATGAGGATCTGGGGGATATAAATCAGGCTTCTTTTCCGGCTCCATGTCAAAAGGATCATCCAGGTCAGCATCAGAATTAACAGGCGTCAGAACTTCAGAAGCAGCAACAGCAGCCTGATGAGCATGCACAGGCTCCTTGGGGTTAATAGGATCCGGGTCAAAAAGACTGTCTTCATCTCTGTCCTCAGTCTTTGCAGACGCGACGGCAACTGGCAGAGGTTCAGGCGGCAACTGGCAGAGGTTCAGGGGTGGCCAGGGGTGGGGGGGGGGAACACTGGGTTCTACGATCTCACTTTTTGACTTTAACGTCTCTAAAATAGTTCTCCAAATGACTAACAAATGTTTCACAGTGTCACCATCATTTGTGGCTGCATCCCACAACTTAACTCGTGCACCACTCCACAAAGAGACCTCAGATACGGTAGACTCATCAGCCAATGGATAATGCGTCTTCGACCATTTCAACATTAAATTTAAGTCTGTCTCTTTAAAGGTTGCTCCCTTCACCTTAAGGGCTGAAAACATCCATAAAACAGAGACTTTTTCCTTAGCGATTTTTTCCCAAGTCCCAAGTTCAAAGGCTTCGCCAACCCCCTGGATTAATTCCTTCTCTTTAATACCGCGCTTTTCTAAAAAGCAATTTAATAAATTTAGGGCAGCTTGCCTCTCCATACCCCCTTTTAAGGTGCTCGCGCTCCGTTGCCCTACGAGGCTTCGGCTGCTCCTCCTCCTTGGTGCAACACTGTCGATACAGCCACTGCAAGTCCGGCGGCGCCCAGATCCCGTCTATACGGTCGTCCTTTTGCGCAATGCGCCGCTTTGACCCTCCGGGGCAAAATCGGAGCCAAGTGCCAGTTTTCACGGCTGTGGTGTTGTTACCATCCAAGCGAAGACAAGTATCACGTCGGGGTCACCATTTGTCGTGAAAGGAAGACTTGGACGACTCAATATGAGTTAACAGCAAGCTTCGTTTATTGGGCTTCTACCTTCAGTCAATATAACAGTAAATATGCAAATACTAGGCACTTGATTGGTTCTGGCACAAATAAGGCATTGCGTAAGCTCTACATTTTTGCAGCTACACCGTGCACCCCTCCACCATCCTCTTTCTCATGCACTTATCGCTTAGTGTCCTTGGCTGTGATTGGTCATAGTATGTTGCTGTTTGCCGGTGTCCGTTTTGGGCCATCAGCAGCAAAACATCCACGGCTGTGAAGATGCATTGAAGATTTTATTGTTCTATGTTTGTTCTTCACCTGTTCTAATGTTCTTTTGTTGTTAAACTGTAGTTGTTTTGTTGTTAAACCAGCTCTGCTGTGCTTACTAGGTGTCAAGAAGCTTACTTTCAGAACAAAAGCTCAAGGAGGAGCAATGACTCATCTGATAACCAAGCTGAGCTGATGGAATTTGAGAGCTGATTCACGGCACAGGCAGCCAGTCTCCAAGGAAACTATGGGAAGGACTGGGTGCAGTTACAAACCCCCAGTTTTCCCCACTTCCCACCCTCCAGACCTGGGAATCAGCCTTAAAAAGAAATTGCACTGTAAAAACCCAGCTTTGGTGAATTGGTTGGAGGGGACCCGTATCTGGCACTGTGATATTGCGTGAGTCCTGCTTGGTAGGAGAAAGAAAAGGTGAAGTAGGTGTGAAGGAAAGAGGCAAAACCCCAGTGCTGCTGGTTCAGCCCCTACCCTTCCCGTGGTGAACGGTGCCTCTCTCTGGAGAGCTGGAATTGCACATTCTGCCTAGTTGAAACCAGACATTTTTCCAGTTTTGGTTTGTGGAGGGAAATGTGGAGTGAAATTTTGCCCATAGTGAGAGGGCTGAAGTAACCACCTCAAACATCAGCCCAGCCCCAGCTATGTGCAGGCCTTGCAGCTTGCTCAGCACTGCCTTGGAGCCTCCGGTTGTGTTACTTGCTTTCACTGTCTCCCGAGCTCCAGTAAAAACACCAGGAATGACACACCACAAAGGCAGGATTTTTTCCAGGAGGTATTTTGTATCAGGGAAAAACCCATTGGAGTGTCAGAGTGGGTGTCACGCTGTTCCCCCTTCAATGGATATTCATGTATTGTCCTGCCTTTGAAAGGGATTGGAATACAGCTTTAACAAAATTAATTGCCCAGTGTAGGTCTGGATTCATCAAGAGAGGCTCTTAAGTGTGCTGCTGCTGCTGGCTGGGGGAAGGATGCCAGGGTGTGTGGAAATGTCATGGAATTCTTGCTCAAATCCAGCCAGCAATCACTCCAGAAATTGCCTAGTTGAGGCACTGCATTTAGGAAACCCCATTCCCAGCTTAATTATAGACAGAGCCATGGAAGGAAAGGCAATCTCAACACACAGGCCATGGAAATATTGCCTGACACTGGGAATCCTATTCCTCGTAGCCATCTGTAGTGGGAGCAGAGCTGGAAAACAGGACAAGTGCCCTGTGCCTCCATCGCCTCCCAGCAGAAAAGCCTTGTCTGCACGGACCATTGCTCTTTGTATCCCCTAGCCATAACCCCGGCCTTCCTCAGAATCCTGTGCCCGTCAGGAATGTCCAGGATGTCTGCATCCGTGGCACCAGCTGGACTCTGCAGAGCCAGGACTGCTGTGGCTCTGTGCAAATCCACATTATCCCCTGCATCCCAGTGGGATGTATGGCATGGCTGGTGCTTCCTCGACACCTTCAGTGGCTGCATGTATGCTCTGAGCCCCCCTTTCACACACACTTCATCCTTCCTGAGGGTGCTTCAGCACAGGGCCTTTCTCCTTTAAGAGAGGAGAAAAGAAAGAAAATGAAATGTAGCTGCTCCTCTCACAGGGGAGAGGAAGCTGTGACTTGTGCAGTTGCAATCCTGCCCCAGGAAGGTTTTTCCTCCCTCTGTGACTTTCCCCACCTGGAGTTGATTTAATCAGTTCTGCCTGTCCCAAGGACTTGCAGCAGTGGTGTGACGCTGTTTCTCTGCATTTTGCAGAAGGGAGGGGAGAGCTCTGTCTGGACACTGTCCTCAAGGAAGCCGTGCCGTTAGAGTATCTTCTATGTAGCCCAAGTCAGAGACCCACAAGATCAGGGCTTTTCGGGAACAAATGGCGCACAGAGGATTAACAGACTGCACCTTTGTCATGTGTTCAACCTGCCTGGGCTCGGGAAGCATCACTGCCAACAGCTCACAGAGCCTGGGCAGGCTGTGGGTGCCCAAGAGCCAGCAATTTCAGGCTTCCTTCCCTCCTCCTGCACAGCCCGCTCTCAGGCCCCCAGGGGCAGGCATTATGTCCCCTCCTGTGTCTGGAGAGGACTTTCAGAAGTGTCCCTATGGCCCTTCAGCTCCCCCCTGCCGTTCTAACCAGCAAGTGTTGAAGAAAAAGCTCAGGAACCTGAGCAGAGCTTTGGCAGAGCCAAGCTACCCAACCGAAAAGCTGTCTCCTGTGGGAATCACCGGGAGACGAGCTCATCAGATGATGACCAACAAGTCTCGTTTATTGCTAAGCAGATGGATACTTATATACCTTGCTTGCATGTTTATAGTTTGGTTACAGAGAGATCATCGGCTTATAGCTTTTGCATGTTACAAGATCATTGGTTCGTAGCTTTTACATGTTACAAGATCATTGGTTTGTTGCTTCTACATGTTACAAGATCATTGGTATATGATGCAGTAAGAGAGTTCAGCAGAACAGGATACAAAATAGAACCAGGGACAAGGAGTCTGGTCAGTGAGATAAACATTAAGCAATTTGAAGGTCACAAACTTAATTATCGTTCTGCTTCTGCCGCAGCCTATCTCCAGGGCGCGCTCATCTTGCTCCCTTGTACTTTTCCATCTGAGATCTGCACCAGCTGCAGTATGTCACCATGACCTTTATCTTTTAACCATTCAGCAACATAGCAACTCTCCACAGTCTCCCATAGCTTCCCTCTGCCCAGGCACGCTTCCTGCCTAGGGTTTCATTGTCCCTGCTCAGTGCACCTCTGACACAGCTGGCCTCCAGGTACAGGGCCCTGGCACTACAAGCCTGCGGGTGCTGCCCTGGCAGCTGTGGTGCCCTGGGTGCCCAGCACTGTGCTTCCTTCTCCTCTTCCCTCCTCTCCTCTCCACCCTCCACAGCAGAGCTGTGCAGCCATGGCAGGGCACACTGCCAGAGACCAGAAGGGGCAGGGACCACCAAGAGCAGGGCTGCAGCCGAGCTGCTATAGCAAAGTCTTGGGACAGGGCTGCCCTTCAGTAGGACTGAAACTCCTCTGTCCTGCAGTGGCCTTGCCCTGCCCCACCAAAGCTCACCCACTGCTGAGTGCATATGTCACAGCCACCAAGGAAAGACCCACAGTGTCAGACACAGTGCTTTGCATAGAGGTCTTTACTGATCAGATGGAAGCACTGATGGTAACAGCCTGGCTGGCCGGCGCTGCTGCTTGTGATCCTGGAGGAGGCTTTTGCTGGACATCAATCTTGGGAGCCTCTGTGCCTCAGAGGCTTTCCTGGATCCCACCGTTGTGCATTGGATCTGCTCCCCAGAGCTGAGGAACTGAATAGAAAGCTCTGCAACCTTGCGTGCAGAGAGAGGTGCAGGGCAACACTACAGTTCTAGTCAAGACACATGTGGTGAGATCTGCTTCTGCCTGGAGAGATCAGAGCCATGGTGCCTGGGATGCGATCCCAGCCTGCAGTGCTCCACACCATGAGAGCTGTCAGGAGAAGACCCCCTTGGCCCAGGGTTTGCAGGAAGTCGAAGGAAGAAAGGGCAGTGCTAGACAAGGGATATGTTTGGAGATCTGATACAAATCCATAAATCATCAGCTTCTCCCCCTTATCAATAGACCCAGACATTCGCATTTCCTTGTCAACAGTTGCTTATCAGTAGAACCAGGCCTCTGTCTCCTCCCCTTATCGGTAGTCTGTGCCTTGTTCTGCTTAGTAAGCATGATAGGTGTTTACGACAGACAATACTTCTGTTTAAGCAAGGGGTTCTTCTAACTCTCTCATACAATCCCCTGTATTGTTCCCTTGTACATTTGTTAACCCTGTATCAATGTGAGGAGGTTGGAACCAGATTTGGGTGCGTACCCCTGGTTTCCCAGCGCTGCAATAAAGCACCTCATATAACCATGCCGGTGGTTACGTGTTTGTTCCGACGCTAACACCCCGTTCCCCCTGCATTCCCCCCTCGCCAGGCCGTGCTTCCCTCTGGGCTCCCTCCTGCTCGCCGCCCTTTTGGCTCTTGGACCCTGCCACCGCTGCTCTCTCCCCCTCCGCCTCCTCAGCGCGCCCCACACCGCTGCTGCTCCGCAGCCTCTCCGGCTCGCTCCGGCCCTTCTCCTCCCCGGGCTCACTTCCCCCGACCTTTCCCACGCGCTCTTCCCGCCCCCTCTGGCCTATGCCCAGGGGACGGTGGCCCAGCAGGGCCTGGCAGCAGGAGGAGCGCCCCGGGGCATGCTGGGAGCTGTAGTGCTAGGGCAGCGGCTGCCGGCGGCCATGCTGGTGTTGGGTGTTGCAGTTTCTGCTGGGGCTGCGGCCCAGCTCGGGGGAGGGCCGGGGCCAGCGCTGAGGCGAGCGAGCCCCTGGGGAGATGGAGACAGCCCCGCTGTGGGCACAGGCACCGGGCACCGCGACTGCCAGAGCCCCCCGAGCTGCCCCAGCCCGGCCTGCGCCCTGCAGCTGGCCCTGGGCCTGCCCAGGAGGAAAGGGGAGAGCGCAGAGAGGCAGAGAAAGAAGGGCCTGGGCTGAAGAGTTTCCCCGGCAGGACAGAGAGCGGGAGCTGTGGTGAGTGCCCGGCCTCTCCCAGTGCTGGTGGTAGGTTTCTTACTTTTTAGTCCTTTTCTCCAGAGTTCAAGCAACTATGGATGTGTGACACTGGGGAAGTCCGTTGGTTGATGGCAATAAACATAAATGGTCATTGGCTGCTTTGGCTGAAGTCTGTGATTCTTGAAGCTGCAGTCAAACACCTCGTTATGTCCCCTCCCTTTGCTGGCTCTGTGGCACGGGCAGCTGAGCACCGCAGAGGGGCTGCATCCGCCACAGGGTGTTTCACCCTGGCTGGATGTTGCCGGGAGGGTCACTGTAGTGACAGCCTGGGGATGACAGGATGGTCACTGTGTGAGGTCAGGCTGGGGTGACAGCAGGGACACGGGCAGCTCAGGGCGGTGACAGGCCCAGGTGTGACAGGTCCCCCTCCCCTTGGGGGTGCTTGGAGCTGCACGTGACACGAGCCTTTTGTCACAATGCGCTGGGTTGCCTGGGTGCGCTGTGTTGTCGCACCTGGCGAAGGCTGGGGCAGAGGTGCTTGAGTCGCCGTAGAGGCTGGTCAGGCCTCAGCGTGCTGCACGCGGGAGAGGACACTGAGGCCAAGCTAGGGCTCTGGGGAACTCTCCTCCCCTGGGCTTTGAGGAGGACTGGGGCAGGTGCCGACATAACGGCACGGCTCACTTGCTCACTTGCTGAGGGCCGTAGCCTGGAGCTGTTAAGGTGGCAAAGCCAGGGCCTCGCTACGCCACGATGGAGGCCTGAGGCTCTGTCAGCCGAGGCTGCCTGATGTGTCAGGGCCTGGCTGTGGCAGAGTGCTGCAACCTCCGAACACCATTGGCCAGCACAAACTCGGCCCGTGCTGCTCACCCCAGCCCCCTCGGTGGGCTTTGCCGTGAGCCCTCACCTTCGTAGAGGCTGCAAGGCCTCTCTCTGTCATTTGCCGAGCTAGACACAGTAGTGGAGCAGGCACTGCCTGGCCCCGACCATGTCTTGCATCCACTACAAGTTCTTCTCCAAGCTGAACTATGACACGGTCACCTTCGGTGGCCTCGACATCTCCCTTTGCGACCTCAAGTGCAAGATCATGCGCAAGGAGAAGCTGAAGGCAGCCAACTGTGATCTGCAGATCAGCAATGCCCAGACCAAAGAAGGTACGTGTGCGCAGCATGTGCAGGGCTTTGGGGATGTCCTGGCTGGCGACGTTGCAGACCACCCCATGACGGCCGCAGCCAGTGGCAGCCGCATTCTGCCTTTTATGGCTCATCCCCACATAGCATGAGTGAGCCTGGGGCCCATCCCGCCAGGTGGCAGGAGCACCAAGAGGGTAAGCGGTGCCGGGGATTAAGTGGGGTGGTGTCATGAAATCTGATTGAGCGTCCTGCCGGCTACACCAGTTTGTCAAATGTGCACACTGAGTCACAATGTCCAGAACAGAGCCCCCAGCTTTCTAAACCCCTGAGGGGAGCCTAGGTGAAGCTAGGTCTAGCCTTAGTCTCAGGCTTGGTCAATGGTTTATGTCCAATGGAATGTTGAAAAAGAAAATCAAGGTAGAATCAAGCTAAAATGATTTGCATAGAAACCAAAGATGAAAAAAAAAGGAGACCCTCCCACTGAGACACAAAGTTCAGAGTGGACCCCCTGGCTTTCTAAACTCCTGGTGGAGCCTAGGTGTGGCTGGATCTAGTCTTAGTGTCGGACTTGATCAAGCAAATGTAAAGCACTGAGCAGATGAGAAGTGTGGCTTTGGACGGATTAAGCTCCAAGAAATAGACAAAGGTGGCAGGTTCTCTTCTGCATTCTTTCACTCTGGAGCACCAGCAGCAGAAATGACTCAGTTAACAGTGGCGAAAGCAGTGGATCTGAGTTTTCATGCCTTCACTAATGCCTGGCTTGTTTCAGAGCAAGCTAGTCAGACTTTAGAACCTGGTTTATGCAGGTGAGACTGTGGTGGTTTGTTTTTCTCCAGAGATCTATGGGTTTTGTAGCTGAAGAGAAGCAAAAGCAACTTCAGTTAGTTCAGGAAAGCACCCCCTGTATTAGCAGCTGTCCTGTAGTGACCTCCGAGACCATTTTGCTGTTGGCGTTCAAACTGTTTTTAAAAAAGGAAAAAGATTTAGCTGCTGGTGTTTGGTTCTCAAACCTGAAAATGTCTTGAAAGGTACTGTTAGTGTGTTCAGACAGCGAAAGCACGATGTTACATCTAAAACTTGGCTTCTGTATCTGTAAAGGCCTTCTCTGAAGTGCCGTGTAGTTAATTATGTATTAATACATGTCCCTTTGAATGTATTTTTCTGTATTTCTGTTGGTTTCAGAATACACAGAAGATGCCCTGATTCCTAAAAACTCTTTGGTAATTGTTAAAAGAATCCCTGCTGGAGGAGTTAAAGCTACGCGCAAAACAGATGTTACGTAAGTGTCCACACAGCCTTGCATTCTCTGCTGTTGGTTTCAGTGTGTGAACTGTTTCAATGCATGTGAGGCATTCAGACTGTATCTAGTTAAAGCTTCCGTTAATTTTTGTTGTCACTAGGTAGATTTTCATGTATCGGTCCCGAAGCAGACTTATGTTTTCAGGCCTGCTGGGGTATGGGGTTCAAACTCCAACAATGGAAACTTTTAAAATTATTCTATAGGGTTTGTTCTTGGGGTTAATTTTTCTGAGAGCCAAGTCGTACATCCTGTTTTGTCTGCGTGGAGAGATTCCTTGTTATATGTGTTTGCTTTTATGGCTTTTCTAGCAAAGACAGTTCAGCAGTGTGGTGTAAACTTAAAATTTGCTCCTGTCTCAGAAGAGTCTGGTTCTTAGTGTTTGACCTTTTCTTGCATTTGGGGGAGAGGGACAGGATACGTCAGGTATTCTTATGCCCCAAATGCGTGGGGTTTGCATACTAGCCATGCAGGAAAGACCGATGCTTGCCAGCTGGCAAACCATGCAAACAAGAAGTTCCATTCAAAAGCGATTCCTATTAGTTTCCCAAAGCCAGTATCTGTTTTGGGCAAGAGAAAAAGAACAGTATCATAAAGTGTATTGCCTCTTGGGCAAGTCCAATGAAGGAATAGTTAATCCTTTCCAAACCTGGAACTCAGTAAGCAGCTTAGCACATTACCAAAAGTTGGTAGCTATCCTCCTAAGGCTGTTTTTACCCTGAGCTGATAGGCGTGTGGATGGCACCCTTTCCTTGTATTGTAATGCTGCCATAAAATGAGAGGATAGATGCTGCTAGGACCAAAGATCAAATACGTACCTGTATGTGGGGCTAAGGAAAGAATGGCACTGCTCTTCTAGCATTGAAAATGTATCGGGCAGATCAGCTTTCTGTTCCTTCAGCTGGAAACAGTGCAGAGACAGCTGACAGAGTGCTTAATGTTGGGGCAGGTTGAATGTATGATGGAATGGTGGAGAGGCTGCGTTACTTGCCTTGTAGTCTGTTCTTCAAGGTAAATGGATGAAACAACCATTGTGTTGTAATCTAAAGTACTTACTTATCTTCAGGAAGTAGGTGGATGTAAACAGGAGCCTCACTGTTTGTACCTAAATTCCAGAGCAGCCTCTGCTCCTGGGACACTTTGGATGATGTGTGAATTGTTTGTTAACTGTACCAGGGTTGCATCTCTGACTCATGATAGACAGATGCAGGTCAGTGAGTAGGTGGAATCGCAGCAAGCTTTCAGATGGAATAAGTATTTCTTAAAATACTGTAGCATTATCGTAAAGCAAATTCTGGCAATTAAGACTTCTTTTGGTTTTTTTGTCACAGGGCTCCTCAGTCACGCAAAATCCCAGGAGCAGCTTCTTTCAGGTGACATTTTTACTACTATTTTTAGTCAATAAAGCGTATGTAACATGTCTAGTACTTTGGCACTTTGACGGCTAAGTCCGGTAGACAGCTGAACACAGTGCTTGGGCTTCCACAAAGAAACCCTGTTCTAAAGGATAAGCTGCTGACAGTTTTGTTATTTCTTTGTCAGATGACTGATTTTTTTTCACTGAAGTAAACTTGCCCTTTGAAGTGTTGGGACTATCACTGTTCCGCCATAGAAACTAAAGCACTGTATGTGACACCCGTTTGTAATACTAGGGATGTACAGATTGCCTGAAGTTACATTCATAGTTTGAGGGTTGATTATTTAAGAATACAAAACTGTAGTACCGACTTGATATATTTGGTACTTGTGTGGCAGAGAAAATATCTGAGGACTTTCTCTTGCACTGTTGTGTTCTTTAGGTCTGACTTCATGACAAAGTAGAAATGGGATTTTGGAGGTTTTTTTAGTTGCACTGAGTGACCAAGAGATAACAGTTTGTGTATACAAATAAATTTCCACATTCACTAGACTCTCAGAACATAATGTTTTGATGTTTGGGTTTTAGAAATGATTTTTGGTGCTTTCTGTTGGGTACAAGTGCTTTAAGTTCTGATCACCTTTCTGTCTCCTCCTAGAAGTCAAACTGAGCCAGCGAGCAGAACATCAGAAGCAGTATGTAAAAACCCACCCTCACCCTTTTTTCTACACACTGCACTGAATTCTAAACAATGTAGCTTTGTGTTAATTTTCCAAACATTAAGTTCATCTGTCCTCCAGTAAAACATAGTACAGATTGTAATTCAAATGTACTGATTCATCACAGTGAAAACTGAGTCACGCCATCAATTTGCACAGTTCTGATGTGAATGTTGGGATTTATGCCTAGTAATGCATGGTATTTCCTATTGCATATGCTAGAATATGTCCTGTGTGCCTTTGTGTTGTGCAGATAGTGCCTGATCATCTTTAGTTCCTGCAGGTTCCAGGTGTGCACAACTGAACTTGGTGCCACATTCGAGATCTGTCTGCCTATAGTTAGTAATGTTGTGAGTTTGTACAGCCTTTTCTGTGCTTTTTGTAAAAACTGCACTTAAGTAGTAGTTCTCTGCACACACTGTGGCCCACTGCTAACTAGTGGCCTGAGGACTTCACTGTGGCAAGCTACAAGCTGTGTAGGCAGCTGGGAGGGAGGAGTATGTTTGCAGTGGAGGAAAAAATGCCGTGACTGTGCTTTAAATCCATGCTTTCATCATCATGAAAGATTGGGTTTGGTCTGATAGAAAGAAGAATAATAAGAATTCTCACACTTCCCAAACTAATTTGGATAGTATGTCCTGTGGTCTATTAAAATACAAGAAATATTTTTTCTCCATTTTTATGGGCTACTCTGTCATAGTAAACACCTTTTTTTTTTTTTTTTCCCAATAATGTGAGCAGTTTCTTTTTTTCTAGACAAGTTGGCAGGTTACTTTTATGGCTGATGGTTCAGGTTGGTGTTTGGGTTTGGTGGGGTATGGTGAGTTTGGCATCTTTGCAGTTATTGAGAAGAAGGGCAGAGTTCATGTTTCAGGGCTGCTTTTTATCTTGACAGGCAGCTACTATGTTCATCAAAGCATAACTGTATAAATGCATGTTTAAATGATGAGACATTAACTGATTAATTTACAAACTACACTGCAAGTAAGTTTCCTGTAGTGATGCTTCCTTCTCAAATAAACTTTAGCATTTTTCACAAGGGCCCCACTCTGAGATATTCTGGAGCAGTAAGTCCCTCTCAAGCGAATTGGTTAGTTTAGTTTTGTCTCATTAACCACATAGGCACTTTTCAGCTGTCATAGGTTTGGACTTTATTCTGAGCAAATACAAATTACAGTAGGTTGGAAATGCCTCCTTCAGTGACACGCAGAGGATATAGTGCAGATTTTCAGACTGCAGTAGAGGTTAACTCTTGCTATGTTTCGATTATAGAACTTGAATATGCGTTTATTTTTTGCTGAACAAATGAATGACGCGTCTTCTGCATCTGTTTCTCTGGCCCAGCTTTCAAAGGTGTGTGTGTATATATATGTCTATATATAGTTGTAAAATACTTAAAAATAAGTGTTTCCTTCATACTTTTAAGCCTTACTTGCAGTCTATAGATGGATAACTGTTGTAATGTGAACAAACCTTTAATTTTTAATAAAGTATTTGTTTTAACTTTAAAAAGTATGTATAATTTGGTACTGTGCTGTAAAGAGTACTTGCCAGTTTGGGAAGACAGAAGGGGAGTACCTTCTCAGCCTCAACATAATGTTGCAGCGTTACTCATCTTCAGGACGTAAAGCAGCAGTACCTCAGAAACTGTTTACTGTTTTTCCTAGGTTTCATTAATTTTGTGTTGGAATCTAACACCATTTTTACAAAAGAATTTAATTGGCTGTATGTTATGGACATTTCAGGGCAGTTTGCAACAGCTGAAGTAGAAGTGTTTCTGGAACTTGGACAATGGCACGGCTGGTTTTGAATTTCTAGTCATTAGAGGCATAGAAGCATTCTTTGATACTGCACAGTTTCATAAATTCCAGCCTATAGACAGTGGAGAACACAATCAAATTTGTTTGAATGCAGACTGTGTCAACTGTGTAAATTGTGTACTTGATTGTTTAGAGGAACGTATCAATGTGTATCTACGGTGTATTAGCAGATGTGGCCACCTGAAAATGTTGCAATGGCCTGTTTTGGGATGGAACTGCTTGCTCTTTTGGCTCAACACTGTGTAACTTTGGCAAGACACTAATGATTGCGCTTTGTGAAAAAGCGTAGTGCTAGCCAATTGAATGAAAAAGATGGGAGCTAGTTCTTTCTCCTAAGAAGAGGGACAGGAGTTCATTTCTAAGAACGAGAGGTCTCCGCACCGGCAGCATCTTCCCTCTCTCACCGAAGAAATTAAACTTTGTGCCTTTGGCTGTCAGTGCATGTGTCCTTGGTTCTGTAAACCCATGTGAAGTTTTACTCTCAAATGTGAAAAACTGTCCAAGTGGTGTGCACTTTTGAGAAATGCATGAACAAATTGTAAAGCAGCTCAAAACTCTTGCTTAAACACATTATTCAGACTGGCTTAGCACAGGGGCAGTGTGCTGTGAAATATTTTTTGGTTGGTTTTTTTTTTTTTAATTACAGTGCATTAAATGCCATAGTTGAATTACTATTCCTAGTAATGTTTTGTGGGGTTTGGATATGTTTTGTAAACTGTTTGGGTTCAAACAAATTAGTCAAATGTCTGCAAAATTTCCTGTAAACATTAATGGAAATGATTTCATAGATGTCCATCTGGATCATATAACTGATAAGAAAAAACTGTGTATGTGAAGGAAACATTTAATAAAATGCAGAAACTGGTTGATTGCTCTTGTGAACGAATGGACGTAGAAGTGAAGACATACGTGGCTGATCTGAAAGCTGGGAGGTTGAAGGTCCATATCTTTTACAGTCACTCCCTTCGACCTTTCTTGTATATGGACTAGTGTGTAATAAAAACATCAGAAAAATCAGCTGGCTTCAAGATCTAGTTCTGCATGTGGGTGGTATTACAATATGTACATTAAAAGGACACAGTTCCCTGGAAAAGCCTGCAGGTTGTGCTCACTGTAGTTAAATCCCTTAGTAGGAAGAAGTTAGTGGGGGGGGGGAAATGCAGTTTGGATTGCCTACAGGACACGATGGTCACATTTCTGCTGAAAAGAACCTTGTGCCTTGCTGAGGGACCAGAAAGATTCCCTTCGATGCTTCTGTGTCTGATGCTGAATTTCAGCAAGCAAAAACTACAGCCCTGCCGCTAACATTGTGTGTTCTTTTTAATGCTGCAAAATGTAAATAATATAACTTGCAGAAATCTTTCTCAATTAAATGCACAGTAGCTATCTTCTCCTTCAAATGGGCTGGAGCTTCAAAACCAGTAGAAAACTACTGCTAATGTCATTTCTTTCACTCGTCACTTCAGTCCACTTGGAAGAAAAGTGGATCGGTTACACAAGTCTATGTCAAGCCTCATGTTTCGAGTGCTCAAGAATGCTCTTTTCAAGTAGGCTAGCAGGCACATAAGCATCGTGAACAAGCACAGAGTCTCCCCAGCGCACTCTCAGGACAACTGTGTTTCATAGAAGCAGCTGTTTTCAGGCAACATCAGCTAGCACGGTGGTGCTCTTTGCAGGATTGAGCACGTGGTGTTGTCTTTGACTGGGTGAGCTTGCGTGTTTCTAATGTGTGTGTCAAACAATTCTGTGTCAAACAGACTGCCAACCTGGCTGAAGCCAGTGCTTCTGAAGAAGATAAAATAAAAGCCATGATGATACAGTCTTCCTGTGAATACGGCCCAGTCAAGTAAGTGTTGATAATGTCAAATCAGTTCTTCGATGATTATGGAAAAACTGTGTAGATGTTTGTTTTAACAAAAGAGACACATGCATACCTTTTTCTTCCTCAAACCGTTTTAGTCACATGAAGAAGCCCTTGGGTACACCTCCACCATCATATGTTTGCTTTCGCTGCGGAAAACCTGGCCACTATAGAAAGGACTGCCCAAGAAATGGGGTAAGATTTGGGGGACTCCCGGTGTTACTTTCTGACCTTGTTTAATTTCTGACCTTGGCAGTCAAATAACAAATACAGGAATAATTGTATTAAGAACTGTTGCTCTTGAGGTGAAATACAGAGGTTGCATGGCAATGCTGAAAAGCCCTTCAAAGTTCAAGGGAAAGCCGGGATTATAAATGTAATTTTTTCCTTTTTCTAAGCCACAGACACAAAATAGGTCCATAGATGTTTTCATCTGTGAATTTACATGCATATTTTTATGTATTTCAGTATTACTGGAGTTGTTTCTGTTTTAACACTTTTTAATGACAGTTCACGTTTTCAGTATTTTGTATGAAACCAAGGTGTTTCTGTTGACCCCATCTATTGAATATTTGTGTGGTTTACTGACACAAGTCTCTGGCTGAGTATTCATGCCCTTTAACAGTAGTCACTGAATGTATACGCATGAGGCGTGAATTCAACCTTCATCTATAGCTGGTGAACAGATGTTTCTCCAGTGGCTGATCCAGAGCCCTGATTTAAGCTTTCCCTCTGAACTGTGCTTTGGGAGAGGAGCAGGTTTGTGTCTCTTCTCCCAGTGGATCATGAGGTAAGGAATATTTCACCCTTAAGAAACCTGCTGTTAAGCCAAAGAATGTCGACTCAGATCAAAACTCTGTTTAAGCCTTTCACAGAATCATAGAGCCAGCTAGGCTGGAGGGGGTGCATCAAGTCCAACCGATACTTCAGGACTGCCAAATCCATCACGAACTGTGTCACTAAGGGTCTCATCTACGTGTTCTTTTGAACACTTCAGGGACAGTGATTCCACCACTTCCCTGAGAAGCTGACTTAGGAACAATAGCTGACTTAGGAACATCCTGGCCATGTTCATTTAGGAAAAGAAGTATTTCGCTTGAACAACCTTCACGCTGGGTAAAAGGAGAGGATTTAAAGGCTTTTGCTTCTTACAGTCATCACTGAGCTGTCATTTTAAGCGCAGGTCTTAAGATGAGGTATGCCTGCATATCTTTTCTTAACAGGACAAAAATGTTGAGGCTGTGCCCAGACTGAAAAGGAGCACAGGAATTCCAAGGAGTTTCATGATAAGAGGTGAAAGATCCCAACACAAAGGGTGCAATGCTGACAAACACTGGAAAATATGCGATACCGATTATTAATGCGTAAGTATGGAATGAACTGACCTGACCAAAAAGCGAACGAGAGAAAGCATGCATAAACATCTGAGCGGACATGCTACCAAGTTGGACTGCCTCTATAATTACGGGAGAGGAAGTGCAGTCGTTGCATTTTAACCTTAAAATCTGTGATACTTGCTCATGTGAAAAGAGGGTGGTCATTCATACTTGTCATGCGCCTGGAAGTTGGTCCGAGTTGTGATGCACCAAGGATCTGTATTTCTGCAAAACATTTCAGTAGTGTTGACAGGGGAGACATTCTCTTTGATAGCTCATTTTGCTTCTGGTTTATGTTTCAAACGCTTCTTACAAAAATTTAACCAATAGCTGTCGGATTGAGATTTCCTCCCCCTCCAAGTGTTTGTTTTTCAGTGTTATGGCTATAGCAAAGTAGTTTCAGCTCAATGCCTACAGTTCAGAAGGCTAATGTGGAGTGAGAAGAATTCTATCTAGTATCTTCTTCTGATAAAATGCAAAGCTTGGAAAAGTATTCCTTTACCCATCTTTAAATTTGTTCTTTTTCCTTCCCCACATGCCCTCCAGGGAAGCGTATGCTAGAGGAAAGAGGGAAAGGCCTCCATTTTTACCAGAGGAGCCATCCTCCTCCTCTTCTGATGGTCCTATTCCGGATGAGCTGTTATGTCTCATTTGTAAAGATATAATGACTGACGCAGCTATTCTTCCCTGCTGTGGAAGCAGTTATTGTGACGAATGTAAGTGTTATTCCCATGTTGTTAATTCAAAACATCACATCTGATCTTCAGAAAGCACAACCAACAGATAACAAAATTACTTTGTTACCTGTTCTAATTAAAACCTAAGTATACCCTGACTAGGAAAGGACTCGGCTCGTATAAAGGAAAAAAAAAAAAAAAAAGGCAGAAAACTTGTTTCTCTTTCTACAGATCCAGTTGCATCCTCTTTACATGCAGAGGAGTGCCTAACTGTGCAGGTGATTACAGTATTAGATATCAAATGTTTGTCCACAGCCCTTTCTATCGCGCAAAATTATATAGCCAGATACTTAGGCATTTAATCCACATTCTTCTCCATGGGAGAGCTGGTTCAAACCGTCAGAACTCAGACCTATCAATGCTTTTTTTTGAGATGTGCTTTGCTCATTAACCTTGGGGTCAATGACTTCTTGCTGTGGTGGACAGTGGAAAAAGGATGAGTTGAATCATGAAGACACAGCCTACATTCCATCTTCAAATATTACAACAGTGAAATGGTAATACCGTGTAACTATTTGCTGCATACTTGAAATTTTTTACACTCTTGAACATTTGTAGCTTCATGCTGTACACTCAAGACCATATTCACCCATGAATCATATACGTGTTTTGATTAGAACCCAACAACTTTCCCTAGTTTGGCTAAAAACTATTGTATTGTGATTATACTAATTATGCACAGGTATTAGAACGGCATTGCTGGAGTCGGAGGAATGCATATGCCCAGCGTGTCATCAGACAGATGTTTCTCCTGATGCTTTAGTTGCCAACCAGAGCCTACGCCAGGTAGCGTGATGACTTTTACATCAATTGTACAAAGAGCTTGTAAGGAGCTGAGAGAGAAGACAGTAATACTGTAATATTAATTTAGCCTTAAGGAAGGATAAATTGAATAAGGCTAAATTTACTTTTCAAACACATTATCTCTGACAGCTCTTTAGAGACAATCTGGCAAATTCAGGTCACGCTTCTGTTTAACACAATCACCTCACTTTCAAATTTGGTGTTAACACTGAAGTATTTTAAATACAGATACCCTGAGTTAACAGTCATTGGCATCAGTGTTTAATGTGGTGTGTATATATAGCTGTGGTTGAATGCTGTTAGGATTGATAGCATTTCCAGGAATACACAAGTAATTTTACTCTGCGGAGGCTTTTGTTGGTGTATCTGCTGAAGCTTCAGATTGCCTTTACAAAATGTTCCTCTGCCTCTAGGCTGTGAACAACTTCAAAAATGGAGCTGGCTACACAAAAAGGCTCCGTAAGCAGATTCGGCGGCAGCAGCCGCCACCGCCTCCACCACCGCTCACGACCCTTATCCCTCCTGCTGCTTTGGTGACTGCCGCTGAACTGCCTCAATCTTCCTCTCTGTCAATCAGCAGCCTGTTGGAAGGTAAGTTTGATTTCCACATATGCAGTGACTCCAGTATTTCAGTAGAGCTTATTTTCCAGCTGTTTGCATTTATTCACAAGGGCTGTCGAGTTTCTGTACGAAAACAACTAGCACTACCAAGTCTTCTGGGCTCCCAAGGACAATCAGTACCCACAACTGGTAAGTAATGATAGCTTTAGAATTTCTGTTAAAAAATTACCTTCAGATAAGCTGAATGGGCTTTTTTTCTTTTTCTTCTCCCCTCTCCAAAAGATCCTCCGAGGACAGACAGTACCATCCACTCACCAGGTGCCAGAAGAAGCTGTGAACTGTAAGTATGCTATAGAAATTCAATATATAGCTGCTTGTAACCTAGGCTGTAACGTATGACTTACACAACAGCTGATCGATAATCAAGTAAGTGTGCACAGAGAGTTGCGGGGAATACAACTGGTAACTGATTTTTAAACGGCTTAATTTGAATTGGCTATAAGAAAGGGGACGTGTGCTTGCAGTAAGATTATTTCAACTAAAACGCTGGCAAATGATTAAAAAGAAGACTGAAAAAAGGATGTTTTTTGAGAAAACCGTAAGTACATATAAAAATCAAATACAATTAAAGAATCGGATGGAAAGCTCTGGATTACTGGCTGAGTAGGGCTGAAGAAATGGGTTTTTCAGTAGAAATCAGCGTCCAACAGTCTTGTTTTAACAACATAGTTGATACTGATTGAGGCAGTTATTGGAAAAGTCAGTGCTGTCATTTTATGACAATTCTGAATTTTTTCCATTTAGCCATCTCAAACAGCCAAGCCGCTTTCTCTCAGCTGGAGAGAGAAGAGCCTGTTTCTGTGTCATGTTAATCCTTCATTTTGGTATAGATTTGTTATAGCTAGCTTTCTATATAGAAGCTCCTGTATAGATAACTCGCACTCTACAAGAATTTATAACAGAATAAGTAGCTTCTGTTTCTACAAGAAATTTTACTTTATCAGTCCCCAAGCTAACTGTAACCAGGGGCTCTGCTGGGGAGGGTTTCGAATCTTCCCCCGCCCCTCCTCAATCTTCATCCAAAGTATGTCAGGGCAGGCCCTGACATTCCACTAAATCTCCAGTGTTTATTTTGACTCTGAGGGCATTCTCTCTTCCAGTGCTCCCTCTGTTTACAGATTGCACTCGGATCATTCTTCAAGTGCGACCCATGCATTCTGTTCACAAGCCTTTCCATGTAATCCTTCTTTCTGACCCATTCCTCCCAGGCCACTCCCTGGAAGCAGAAGGAGGAGTCGTGACTATTCTTCCAGGACAAGGTCACATGGTCATCACCGTTCAAGGTCAAGGTCACCCGCACAAAGAAGACACCATTGATGGTCAAGGACCTGCCCCAGCCCTCCCCCACATCCTTGTTTCTTGTTTCATTCATTAAAAGGTCTGGGTGCTTGCTTCACAGCACCTCTCTCTGCCTGCAGTCATTTGCA